>NW_012027153.1:873619-874795 GCF_000956235.1 Wasmannia auropunctata | reverse complement strand
ACAGAAAGCTAAAGGAGAACGGATCTGCATGCCTGCGTTACGACTGCAATATTTGCAAGTGATACGCGAATGATTCTCTCTCTTCCTTCCCCCCCCCCCTCTCTCTCTCTCATTTTTTTAGAACAAATCTGGGGCAGCCGGTTATTCGTGGATTGATGTATACGAATTTTCGCGGAACGCAATTATCTCGCATAGAACAGTTGCACGGTATGCATGTCCCAATTATTCCGACGACGCAACCGATGCTGCGACGCGACGAAAATGTTCGTTGATAGATGACCCCGGTGGCGATGTGCAATAATTGTGTTACTTCGCGCGGATTTTGCGGTACAATGACAAAGTACATTGCGGAGAGAGATAGTGATGATCGAGCGCCGAGATATCAGCGTAAAAAGGACTATGATTATATTTCGAGTTACTCGCACGAGATTTTGCCGTTTATGCAAATTATCGTTCTAGAGAAGCGCGCATTGTAAATCTCTTTTATAAATCACGCAACCATTAGTATCAGTAATATACATAAAAATAACGAATTATATTTTCCATTAATATATAGAAAAATATTCATATATTAATATCTTCTCATATGTAACAACATTAAACTTATTACAAATTATCGAGAACTGATATCCGGTAGTTGAAGAATTATAATTAATTTTCATATTCTCAATCGAGACGCAATTTATCTCGTGCGATTATTAAATCTTGTATCGAAGATATTGAATACAATATTAATGTCAATTGATCGTGCATGCGTTCGTTTCATTAAGCTTATTATTAACGCAACGCTGTCGAACGTCGCCGTAAAGCCATAAACGCCCGGCAGGATCGGTTTAAAAGTCGGCCGTTGACGTCACGTTAATAAATTTCGTCCACGAAAGATACGACGGATAGTATCTGGAGAGTACTGCTGCGGATACGTAAAATTTTGATGTCGGAAGTGAATGTCAAGTGGAGTTTCAAAGTGGATGAACAGTATGCGGATACTCGCGTCGTACGGCTAGAAAGTCTTAAGGGGTAACACCACTGTAACGGCCCAAAAAATTGCACTTTTTCGACATTTTTTTTTTAATGGAAGGAAATGAAATAAAGTATTAATACTCCGTGAAGTTAATAAGCATATATTGAAGTACTTGTAAAAATTTTTTCATAAAATAATATTACAAAATGGCGGAA
>NW_012027153.1:791425-873599 GCF_000956235.1 Wasmannia auropunctata | reverse complement strand
AGTGATTGGCGAGCATTTGAATAAAGTCGTTCATTTTTCGACAAAAAAAAGTGACATTATTTGGCAATAAAAAATGTTTAGAGCAACGTATCAAAAATTCCATACGTATTGTACTTCGAAATGTTGTTTTGAATGTACAGTAAAAAATTCAAGTGAAAATATTTAAAATTGTTAGAGTTATACTGCTTGCCGCGTTGAAAAAACGTGTTTCGAGAAAAACGCGTTTAAAGTTTGGAGTTGTATTATGAACATACACGCGTAAACACGTGTTTCTATATGAAAATCCTTCTAAAACTACCTCTAGAAACATCTAGTAGTGTCTCACATAACTTAGAAATCAATAAGCAAGGTATTATGCACTACTCTCTCGACAGGTTTCCACCTGGAGCCGTTTCGGAGTCGCCCGACTCGTTCGGTACACAGCTCGGAATTTCGATGAAAAAAATTAGTTTCACGTATAAAAGTTTTTTCCTCGTATTCTACAGGGTTCAAAGGATTTTTTAAGCCCAAAAAAAAAATCGATTTTTTGAAAATTTTACAGTGGTGTTACCCCTTAAAGATCGCACGCAATATCGCAATATCGGGAGAGCCCTTACGAATTTAGCGGAAGGATCGTAAAGTCAACCGGAAAAATGATCATAGAATTGCATAATCTCGCGGTCTTAAATAACCTTCTTAAATAATCGAAATAACGTATAGGCATGTTAAAACATTTTACCATGATATTCTTTTATAAAGAATTTCCATAATATTACTATTTTGAGAATATTATATAAATAAATATTCTCGCAAATATTGGAAGAATCGTAAAAAGCTAAAACAAAATTAAAATTCGATAATTTTGAAACAGATTACCAAGTTGTTTTTTAATTAAATACTCGTACGTTGTATGATACTAACCTCCACGTGCAAAATTTCATAAAAAGTACTTATTCGTAAAATACAAACAAAAAAAAAACACTATTTGCTTTGTAAATTAAAACGATTCTCCTTTATACAAACAATCCATATTGTTAACGCTGTAAATTTTTAAAGCTAATTGTCGCGTAAAAAAATAACGACATTAACCGGCGAAACGGAAACAATCGACGTCGGAATGCCAAAAAATCATTCTCTTCAAAAAGCTCGGCGACCTCGCGGCAGCAATACCCGTCATGCTCGTCAATAGTTATCGCACGAACAGTCGCGACAACAGACAACAGATTTTTCATCCATGTCTCGCGGCTTGTTTTATTCGAAAAAAAATGTGGAATTGTAGTACCCTCGCTGAATCGTAGTCTCGAAGTTTATCTGCGAAACATATCATCACTAGCGCATCAAACGCCGTTAACAATTTTCTTTGCCATAACTCAAGATTGATTTTTCTTTCGCTGTTCATTTTCAGTTAATTAATTTCAAACAAATTACTTTATAAATGTTGATTTTTGATAAATTAATTTCAAGCTTTATTTTAACCAAAATTTATATGTTATAAAGCTTGATTGATAGAATATTTAATGTTCATAAGGAGAAAATTGAAACATACAATATTCTACATCAACCAATCACATGGATCGAACGCTAAATTTATCAGAGAAACGTTAAAATTTGACACGATAAAGGTGGAATATCTTGTACGTACCGCTGTCCTTTATTCATTCGAGCACGTCGTTCCGGAGCGAGTCTAGGGAAATAAGATGGGAACAGGGGAAACAGGGGAAGCAGCGAAGCGTGGAAAAGAGAGAGAGAGAGAGAGAGAGAGAGAGAGAGAACGGGCCCGAAGTCGACGCGGTCGTTTCCGCGGGGTAAAACTCTCCTTGGTAAAATTCCAGAATAAACAAAAATGGAGCCCATCCCGTGCTTTATATCCCGGGCGGCTGACGTGGAAAAGAATCCAGAAACGCGAGCAAGCTCGTAAATCAAATGTGTCTGCACTGCGTATACGAGAGTCGAATCCGCGAACCTGGCGGCCCTTTAATCCCGCATCCATTATTGGTATGTCACGGATAAGAGGGTGCCTTCAAGAACGCGCGCCGAGCCAACCTCCCACCCCCTCCGCCCTTCCCGGCAACCACCGTCGCCAGGAAGGGTGGCGGAAACGGGAAGGAGGCGAGAGGGAAGAGGATTCCCTTGCTTCCTCGCGGCCACGCATTATTTCCTCGTCGTGGCATTCGATGTAGATGGCCCCGGGCATTCCAAACGTTTGATTGAAAATTTCTTGAGACTCGAGAATGGCGCGCGCAATGCGATCGGGTGGGCGCATCGCGGTACTTTACCCGGAGCTTTATCCCGGGCGTCTCGGGCATAGAGAAAGAGGAATCCATTTATTTAACATGTAGGACTGTTTGATCCCCCTGGACGACGTTCGTGGCCGTTCGTGGCTTCCTTCCGTAATCTACATCGAATAATTCCGTCTTCGGGCGAGACGCGACGTGCGAAATCCCGCAAGAAGGATACCCGACGTGAAGGACGCGCGTAATGCCCGGTAAAAAATAATGCTTCACTATTCCTTACCGGCAACGAGGAATGAAACGCTGCGTGCTGATGTCGCGTATGGTGGCCCAATGCCGGCTCATTTCTATTCTTTTATACCCTATGCTATTTTTCATTTCTGTACGTTTAATCCCAGTATATTAGAATTGAGTAGATTTCAAATATCAATTTACCTTAAATCAAAACATTCAACGTAATGTACAATATTATGAATTGTGAAAAACATGTTTATAATATTTAAAGAAAGATTATTTTTAAAATTATTAAAGTTCACATTTTATTCCTGATTTTTTTTCCAAATGTACTCTACAGACGAATGATATAAATAAAATTTCTATGCGGTGCGCGAAAATAATTTGATAAAGTCCAGAGCAATTCAGTGCAAAGGTTTAACGAGAAACGTATCATATGACCAACTGCTGTGCAAATGACGTATATATGAAATGAAACATGTAGAGGTCGACGCGGTAAAACATGATAATGCAATAGGAATCGTGGAAAAGCAGGATCGTAAACTGCAATAAAGAAGGATACAGGGGGAGGGGAAGAGACGACTGAGTCGCCGGTCGATAAGTCGACTCCTCCGCGTAAATGGACCGCGTTATATATATATTTTTTTTTCTTCTGCTCCACACTCCCTTCGTCTTTTCCCATCTCACTAAAGCTCGCTTCGATGGCGGAGTGAAAACGGCGTACCGATCTTCGCGTCGAAGTTGCGCCAAGTTATACGAAAAGTTGAGGCGGAAAGTGGTGTGTGGTAGAAACTACAGGAATTACTGGCAATTACAGGAATGATTTATTAACTTTGGAAACTGGCTATCTCGAACCGCGCTTGCTGGTACCCCTTCGCGGTTCTGGGTGGCGCCGCGTCGAAATATTCTAATGAACGCTGCAATAACCGGCTCTCTCGCGCGATGGTAGATTGCACTATATCGCTCGCAATTATGGGAATTAAAAAAAATTCTGTGCGCCGCGCCCTGAAAATCAACGACGGCTCCCCGATGAATATGAAGTCTCATCGCTTCGTTCACTCTCCAAGGAGTCTGCTGCGAATAATAGTTAATTAATCTTTTTCACTTAATGTCTCGTTGCCTGTGTGCTTCCTTTATTATATATTATTATAATATACACAATATAATTTTCCTCCTTATAAAAATGCCTCTGAAATTGGAATAATCGCGGTATGATATTCTCGCAAAAAGATGCATTTAGATCGCGTTCTATTGACACTAAAATATCACACTTGTCTACGCACAATTACTCTTCTCCATCAAGGCGAGGCAAACGCGCCGGTGAAAAAAAAATTGTCACCAAATTAGGGCCGATTTAGTTGAACGTAACGCGGTTAATCATCATGGTATGTACCTTCCATTATTGGCGCCGGGGCAATAATAGTGCCGATGATCGCAAAGCAATCGATCTCCACGCTGGCGTTAATGGAAAATGAAATTGTGGCCGGAGTATTATCCCGAGAATTTGGATTATCCTAGCGCTTAATAGAAACTCTATTAATAGCCGGCATATTGTTTCTACCGACGGACAATGCCGAAGATCGCCTGATCCGCAGTTAATGACGCATTAACGATCGCATGTGCGCGCGATCAGATCAGTGTAAAGTGCTGCGCCATGAATCGGCCTTTACTTTAAACACTTTGTGACGTACATTACGTTATAGTGACGTACAATGGAAAATTATTCGGATCATCAAGAAATATTACTAATATGTCAGATTAACTAACTGTACATTCGCCCTTTTATAAGCATAATATTAATCAAACTTCAATATTTTTTAAACAAATAAACAAAGAAAAATAAAATATATTTTCTATTTATTAAAAAAATAATAATTATAAAAGATATTCTTTGTCTAAATTCAAGTACTGTTATAAAATAATAGAAATAAGAGAGATAATAGGAAAAAAATGAAAAGGTTTCTATTAAAGATGATACAAATAGGATCTCAATACATAAAATAATCTTCGCATCGTCAAATAAATAATACAGGATAGAGAGATTAAAAAAAAAAACAATTTTAATGATTGGAAGAAATAATCTATCGACGATACTTCCGAAGAGATACAAAGTTCAAAGGCGAAATACTATCTTAATCGACGGATGTTAATCGCGACCGATTCACGAGTCGAAGCTTGGCGAGTCCGAAATCAAAACTTTGCCTCGAGATACCAACTTGCAATTCGCGCAAATCGCTCGGCGGCGGATGAGGGGGATTAGGAAAAAGTGTTACGAAGTGATGGATGCCGTTGGAAAGTTAGGCGAGTTTCAGATCCGTTTACAAAATTCACTCGGCTGACGAAATTACCGGTTGTTCCACCGGTAGCCCCCGCGATACCCCGACGATCAAGGGGTGGCTCGATGCTAAAACCCTCTCGGCCCTGCCCAACCCCTTTTCGGAAAGCAATTCCTCTACCCGAAAGTTCCGTTCTCTCAGTACCAATGCAGGTGGTACCGTACCAGTCGCGTGTTACTACTGGCGTCATGTTCGATATCCGGTATGCCGCATACTACAGAAACGTTCGAATATTCTTTTATTTCTACGGTCGTAAATCTGTGAACTTAGCCGTATTACGATATTACCATCGTCCGATGCTCAACGAACTGATATTTCTAATTTAAATCTCGCGATTGATTAAATAAGGCAGCTTGACTTTATGCGCGGAGTAGTGGTAGATATATATCACTAAAACTAAATAATTTTATTATCAATAAACCATTATTCCACTTTTTGGGCGTAATAACGTAATTATAACGTAAATATTTCATCTTTTTTTTATAAAATGTAAGAAGAAAGAATACTATTGTTGATATTAAATTGAATACTATTGTGTTGTAGTAAATTAATTGCAAATAATATAATTACAATATATACATATGATAATTATAATATTAATTGCAAATTTTATATACTATATATACATATATTAATATTTTGAAATGAAGAAGTCTATTATTGCATATGTAACGAGTTATTCAGAAGCGAAAAAAGTGTATTTGAAAGATTTTAGGCAATATTATGTTACATCACGTATAGAGTAATCAGAAAGACATTATTTTAATTTCATTAATAATTCTTCTTCACAAAAGTAGTTTTTATATTTTATATGTAGAAAAAGCAAGTCTTTTCAACATGTTAATAAAAAATGTAGATAGATACAACGCATAAAAGCGTAAGACACTACTGTGCCTCAGATTGCTTAGAGATCTTATTGTCTCTCGAGCCTTTCATTTATGTTTCGAAGCTTGAAATTCTAAAGCTCGAGATCAGAGAACAATAGGTCTTTGACAAAGCTCGCGAGTTTTGGGGACATCTCGGCAGCAAGTTCTCGTACTAGCTACAAACTGAAAGTGAACGCGATAGTCTGCACAATCCTTAAAGTACTTTAGAATATACATGCATATTGTGCAATAATAGAAATCTTTTTCTTTGTTCCTACTAGATTTTACGATGCATTAAACTTTCTTTCGTTTAATTCCATGATCGGGTGATCAGGTGATTTCAATAATCGGATATAATCATCATTAACTCTACAGTATAATATATTATTTCCAATATATTCATTAATTATTCGCTTAAATTTTTAATTTAAATAAGCCTTCTTTAGTTGCTCGTTTTTCTCTGAAACTTTTCGTAATAATGCTTAATCTTACTTAAGTTTTTAGAAGCACGCAACTACGAGTAAATTAAAGCAAATAATGCAGTTTTCATATCGTGCCAGCGTGAGCCATTTCGCTCGGTGTTCTCGATTACGAAGCAACATGATCGTACATTTTTCGAAATAAGATAATTTTGGAGCACCCTCTCGAGTGAGAAGAACGCGCGAGGGTCGCTCGTGACGCGACGAGGGGGGTGAAAACGAAGAGGGTAGGCCAACAGTCCTATCTGCAATTGCAATCGATAGTAAACCCGCCCTGAAGTCTCCGACGGCGGCTACGATATTTAAATGTCAGGCACATAACACGCGTTCACCACCTCCGTAAGGGATAGGGTACCCTAACATTTATACCTCACCTCTACCCTTGTACTCCAGTCTCCATGCGAGGCCAACCCTCTTTTCCTCTCTCATTTTCTCCACTCACTCTCTTGTCGATCCCCGATCTTGCGGGCATGCGCACGAGCGTGCACGACGACGAGACAAAAAGGGAGGAAAGGGCGGAAGGAAGGACGAAAAGCGGGGCGAGAACGGAAGTCGGGAAGGGAAAAAGAAAGCAACGTTATTAAACTCAAGGGTTTTTGACTTTCTATGTAGTGCGTAAACACACGGAACTCTCTATCTCGAGCCGTTACAGTCCAACGGGGGTGTCGTTGGCAGTGATAGTGGTCATGGTGACGCTGATCATTTTGTATTCTGCGAGGCCAACGGATATTCCGGCCGTGGGCACCAACGGGCCAGACTCAATTTTCTCGGGTATTCACGAGGCTGTCCGTTCCCTTTGTGTCGACGCGCGCGAGAAAACCATCGGCGGTAAAATCTTTGTTCGACGGAGGGACATTATTAATCCGAGAATGGCTACATTCGTGGATCGAATGGCTTCATCTCCCGAATCTTGTGCACCGTTGAAGGTATACAATAACGCCAAAGGCCATGTAATCGAAACGAAACTTTTTTTTTTTATTCGCATAGCGTATTTATTCTTACGTTACGTAATGCGAATGAGCAAAACGGTTAAACTGTTATCGCAAGCTAAACAAATGCAGCAACATATATTTGCACATCTTTGCTGGCATTAGCTTCGCTATTGTAAATTATGTCGTATTTAAAAGATTTTGCCTCTGTATTTAAAAAAATTGTACTATTTCTAATTAATATTTTTTATAATTACTTATAGAAGAAAAATAGAAAAAGTAAAGATTTTAAAGAGTCAATTTCTTAAAAAAAAAATACACAATATAAATTTATGTCAGGCACATTTGTTTTTATATTCCTGCTTTTCCGTCCTCTTGGTATCTGACGTTTCAACTAAAGTGGTGGTCGAAACATTAGTTCGAAAGTGCGAACGTTCGCAACGAAAAGTTTTCGTAGAACTGGAAAGAATGACACGGATATCTCGGTAATTCGATCAGATGGCGAACGCACGTAGAGCACGAAATTTTCGACTTTACGCTAATAGAAGAGATAAACAGACTCCCTCCGTCGTACCTGGCATTAGATATTCCGGGAAGCTACAGGAAGAGGTGGAAGAAAAGAGAGAGCAAAAAGGGCGCCAACCCAATTTTCGTCGAGTCTCGAATATCCCTTCGCGTCACGACGTGCGAAACCTTAACGTTAAGATCTTTTTAGAGGCGCTAACGTTATTAATCCGGGAATGGTACGGTTATATCCGGCACACCCTCGCGACTCTCCGGAATGTCGGGAGGGTGACTCGGGTCTCTCGCGGTAGTGGAGAGAAATAAATGACGTCACGCCTCGGGAAAAGTACTTCCCTGTGGTCTGCTATTCGACGACGAAGTTCGAGACAAAGAAGAAGAAGAAGAAGAAGAAGCCGCCGTTCGTGCCAAATGCCGTTGCTACCGGCTGAACACCCGTCGAAGCTCGTAAGTCCAGGCATAATTGGATCCCGTATTTCTAATAAAGAGTTAAACGACATTTTTCGATAAGAAAATTGGACTGCGCGTATTAAATTGAAAGTAGGAACATAGAAAAATATAATTAAAACGACGTGTCTTTAGGACGTCATGTCAATAGATCCTTTTTTGTAAAAAAAAAAAATATTTCTTATCACAAGAGAAACAGCATCTGAAAAGAGATCTAATAATACTAATCTGTCAAAATATTTTGGATAAAACGGAATGAACTATTGTGGATTTTTTTCCAATTTTATGAATCTTTAAATGTGTTTGTTTGATCACAAAATATCTTTGATATATCGCCCAATACCTTCATCTCGGAATAGAATTCGTGCCGATTCGTATCCCTCGCTATAATGGAAGACGATTACAGTAGAGATAGTCATAATTGAAAACGTCCGTTCTTTATTGAGCGGACGCGCGCATGTCGACGTGACCCGAAAGTGAGCCAATGTCCTCGCGACAAGCGAAGCCAGATAGGTAGAAGTTTATGACTAATTCCGCGTAATTTATGACGAGCATAGCAGATAGTATTGAATAGGCCACAGTCACGCGCGCGCTTCGTCAACGCTCGGTTCGTTTCCGTTATTAAGAAAGTCGCACAAAGAGAAGGACGTTTCCTCGGGGCAGGGCATTAAGTCTTTTTTTTTTATGTACAACAGAGTGACAATACGTCCATTAAAACGCCAACAGCCGCCGGTTCAGCATTCCGATTCCGCAAATATACAAATATTGTAGAAATCAATGTTTATAACTGAGAGATCAAGAATTAATGAATGGATGGTTAACATTTTTTAGACAGCGTCTGTTACGTCTAACCGTGAACAACATACGTCTATCAGGAAATACATCTCTGAAATATTTAACGTAACCTCTTGAATATCCCCTTGTATATCATCTCTCCGTAACGAAAATAGCGAAAAATCTGTAACTCCGATGGAAACTTCGATTGACAAGTAAGTTCCGCCATGCGAGCTCATTGCTCTGCATACCCGTGCTCGAAAGCGCGACGCAGACCGTCGTCGAGCCTTTTTACCAGGGTGCACGAAGTGATTTATAGTTGGCTAGTTTTTCCCTATTTCCTACAAAATGACAAGGGAGCTAATTAACTACGCTATTGTTGGCCCCGACCCCGATCCTTCAGCCACCCGTTCGCGGGAGTCGCAAAACTATTATTACTCACGCCATGTTACTTCGCGGTAATTAACGAACATGGCTGGAATATCTCCGAGCGGCGGAGGGGGAGAATTCGCTTTCGACTGCTTGCCGCGCAACTTTCAGCTTCGCTGTCTCCTGCCGAGCGCCTCCCATTCAGATTGGAAGGACGCCGTGCAACGCGACATTTTGTCAACCGGAAAAAAAATTTAGTTCCTCCGGAATTAAGAGCGTGATCGAGCGTGTTGTGTGACACACAAATTTCGAGAGTAATTAACTTACTTTCCGTCGAGTGAGTCGAGTCACTGTCAAATCGATGACTTTCGAAGAAACTAGTTTCTAGAATATGCGAACATGCTTACCTGAAACAGAAAAAAAGAGTTGCACATAAATACGCATACCTATTAACAAAGTATTACAATTAGAATAAAAAGATAAATTATGTCAGATTAAATATCCCTTAAATAAGAAACATTATCCAACGTTTGAAAGCTTTTGTAAACGCAAACTCGTCAAGATGCCAATACGTCGGAAACAAAAATATCCAAACTCAAAATATCCGAGTCAAAATCTACGCGCCCGAAGTTAAAACAAATGAGAACGTGGTCGGGGATGAACGGCGTAAATTTTCGTGTAACGCGGAGTAAACTTGTGAATAATTAATTAGTAATACGAGATGGGGGTTGCTAAGGGCCGGTTGGCTCGGACCATCCTTTCTGGGCCGCCTCGACAGCCACGGTGCTCAGGTTTGAAATTGGAGTCCCCTTCAGCCACGGGGACCTCCCGTTCCCTGAGCCCGTCTTCGAATGAGGCACGCGAGGCGACGTCGTCCACGTACCCTCCGCTCACCTCATTATGCTAATTATTTAAATCCCCCAGCGCCACATTATGTTAAGCCCTGGCGCACTTGGCAACGTGTCCCGCGTATGTGTATAAATCATCGTTATATCCCGTAGCTCGTTAAGAAAATAAAGAGGTTGCCGCTTGCAACGTATCCGTAATATTATTCGATAAAACGTAATTAATATGAATATCTCGTTGAACATATCAGTTTGCTTCCGAGATCTATTGTCTATTATCCTGCTCGATTAATACATAAAATAGTACGATATCAGTAATTGTCTTCTTTTTTAATTGCAACTGATACAATGGCCGCGTTCAGCAAAATGTTTATTTTACAACCGTTGGAAATTTTTGTTGCTGATCGGACTGTAGCTGATTCCTGTAGATCTAAAAGTATAATCCAATCAGCTGCAGCGCGCAAACTGTTATTAACAATAAGCGATGACTTCTGCTGAATGGTCTATATGTCTATAATTACATTTGATTATATTTCTCATAAATCAAATAGTTAATTTTAATTAAACATACATAATTAGTCTTTATATAAATAATGAAAATTATGTATAATGTAGCTGTCTGCAAGCATGTCCAAATAGTCATTAAAATCACATATCTATATTAAAAGTTATAAATAAGGATATTAAGAGAGATATTGCATATATGAATTAAGATGATTACTATTAAATAAATTTCTGACGAAACCACATGTATATATATATATGCGCGCAAAAGTTCTGAGATCACAGAAAATCGCGAAGCTAGAGAAACTTCAGAAACGTCACAAAGCCGCTCGAGCGTTTATCGGCTAAGTAAGCAAACAAGACGCGGCAGGAGGAGAAAAATACATTCGCCGACGGTAGTCGCGAGCTCGCGTACGATATATCGAGGCGAAACGTGAGAGAGATACACGCCGAGAGGGTCAGCCCGCCCACGACCTTAGTTTCACATGCCCGGCGCATTTCGGAAAACTCGAGTTCAGCCAGGCTTATAGTTGAAGTTTGATACGACGTTGACGGTGTGCGCGTTTAGTGAAACGGGTGGGAGTCCCTGCGCGGCATGAATAAAACATTTTTAGGGTCGTAAACCGTTTCCTGCGTTTTTTAAAGGGTCGCCTCACCTCTGGCAGCCCGACTCGTGCCAGCGGCTCCTGGCCATTAGTGCGGCGGGCGACGACGGCGAAACGAAGTGTCGCGATGGAAATTACGGCAGCTGGTTGCAGCTGCACGCGAGACGCTGCTGAATCGCGCTTGAATGCCCGGAGTGACATCGGCTTAACGATCCGTTGCTCCGTGACGATTCAAATCCGCGATGCTGATGACTGTCGATGCGGGGTAAGTGTTCGGCGTTGACGTCCTTAATGCGTGTGTGATACGACAATTTACGGCATAGGCGTGTACGTGTACCAGTACATATAAAAAACGTTCGACATTTTCTCAACAATCGACAACCATTCCCAACCACACGCTTGAATTCCATTATCGGGACCGACAATGTTAAAGCACTCCTGATGCGCTCGTAAAACAGACTCGGAAGCATGTTTTCGGAAGGGCTAATCCGCTTACGGTGTCTTGAATTGCAAATGATACGCTCGAACGCAAACCATGCTCTGATAACGCATAGTTCAATGGCGCGTGTAATATGTCGCTATATCGTTTCCACGTATCTGATGCAAAGTTTTAGGGGAAACTCGAAACGCGGAGTTACATCGGGAATCACGATGGGCGCGTGCGCGCTCTTCGATGTTGCAGCTGCGGGGGGAAATATGATGAATCAAGCTAACACCGGGCGAAGCACCTGTTTGCCCACGTTGCAGTTTCGAACGACCATGCTGCAACTTGCGAAATTGATCGTAAAACATTATTATATAGTTTCCTAAAGTAAGACGTCTTAGCAGGGCGGCCCGTTTAGTTTGCCGCGATGATCTTAAATTGATGACTGGATTTAAATTTTGCCAACATAAACAGATAAGCGTTTCAACGTTGAAGATGATGTCGATAGCACAATTATCATTTACCGAGATAACCGGGATTAAAACTTTATCGTATTAATACAAGTTAATTATCCTTTCTTTCCTCTTAATTTAAAATTCAAATCGCTCATAGGATCTACTGTTTCGTTTTATCCGCATGAATATGGACTAATTTATCAAATGTGCTCCATACTTTTATATCTAGGATTTTATTAGGCTCTTACGCATCTACAATTTTCCTTCGTTAAACTTTTTTAATTATCTCCTCTTAGTCTCTCGCCTGATTACTGGAGAAATCTCAGCTGCGCGCTACACACAAGGTTAGACACACAGAAAGGAAAGAATAAATCCCGACGAGGTATTTATCGAAACCGATCGCTCCCGTTTCCAATGAATCATCTCCCGTGCGCGCCGCGTTATCGCGGCCTCGCCGATTCCATCGCGAAGTTCGCCAGCAACAGCAATACGCAAACTTACAGTGGAAATTATGCCTGGCCGCCGCCGCAGCTGCGCGGGAAAGAAGGCGAATCAAACTTAATTTCGTCCGGACACCTGACTACTAGCCGTAGAGCGGCGTCTACGCCTATAGCTGATAGTGAAACATCATTTCGCAATTTCGTTTAATTAAAATCTGATTCAAAGTTCGCGAAGAACAGCCATCGCGCCGCGCCCGCCAGCCCGGATGGTACCCCCGTTACACCGGCTGCGGTTAATGCATCAGTGAAAGAGTTCGATTCTGTTTCTTCCTTCTGTCTTCCTCGCTCTATCGTGCCCTTCTTCCCATCCCGTCACTCGCTTCCCTCGTTACGGAAGGTAAATGATATCTCGACGAAGACGGTTAAGTTTTGTTTGTATTCGCAATAACAAGTGATGATATTATATTCAATCTCAATGTAGTCATTACAATTCTGACGAGAGTTTGTTGAAATAATGCATTGTGATAGAACGTAATATTCAGGAACATGTATAATTGCTATCTTTCCCCGAGTAAGGTATTAGTTAAATTACTATATCGATTTTTCTTATGACTCGAGATTCCTAATAAAGCGTACGTTAATCAACTTTGTTCTACTGTGTTTTTAAATATTAATGAAGTGCCTTTAATAAACCTTTTATGTTTGTTTGGCGTACATCATAGTCGTACACTTGAAAATTGTATAATTTTGCACATTATTTTAAAAAAATTCATTACAGAAAATTAGATTTTTAACGAATCAGATAAATTGTTCAAAGATATTAAAAAAAGATTTCTAGATTATGCTGTTAAAATTTGGTACACTATCATAAACCTCTGTGTATATAAATAAAAATTTTAATTATCTAAAAGGTAAAATCCTAACACAGTTCTAATTCACAATTCTTTCAAAGCAATTAAGAAAGCCACGTAACAAAAGTAACAAAAGCTACAAATTAACGTAATCTTATCAAAATAAATAATGTAATATAATAAGGTCGATCTTCTCATTTTGCATATTTGTTAATTATACTATTATCAAGTTTAAAAATACAGAAGCAAAAATGATATAATTATAAAAGATGAATTTCCCTTTAATTTAATCTTTATATATGTTTAGCATGGTATGGCTTTCGGGCTTGGCCACTTGTACCCCTTTACTCAAGCCCCTAAGTCCAAAAAGGATCCACGTAATTTCCTGAAATTGAATAGTTGAATATAAAAAGTTCCTAACTGAGTCTCCGTACGACAGTCATCGCGGTACAGACGACTCGTACGACCGTAGTACGGCGAAGCCCTATGATATACCTGAGATGACGTCCCGCATTACCGATAATACTACAAACACGCCTCCCTTAAGAGATGTCCTAAAAGTCTCGCGCAATAAAAGCCGGTACCCATAAAATATCGCCTCCGCCCGCTCCGCCGTCCTTCTCCCATCCCTTCCCGTGTCGCCCACCACCGCCCCGTCGGTTATCCATCCGTGGTCCCCGGCCGGATGAGACGTAGGTACATAAAGTGGGTACTCCGGCGGATTGAAATATAACCCCGAATATTTCTTTACGCCGGCGTCCGATACGTATACCCACGATATGATACTTTCTTACGATTACACTTTGACTTTCATACGGCGCCGCATCGGCGTTTGACGTAATACGGTCGCGCCAACGTCGCGATACTTTGCCGGGGAGGTTATTAAAAAGGTATGTATGTCGTAACGCATCTACCATTGACCCGCGTATCGCACATCGGGGAACGGCGAATTAATATTAATACGACCGAGGCACCGACTCGCTGGGGAATCAAAGGAAGTGGCCTGTGAAATTTTGAGACTCCATCTCGACGGTCCTAAAACGAGGGAAAATTGCATTCCGCGCTTTTGTCAAGTCCCGCATGAATTGCGGAAATCTGTCGCCCATGGGAGCCTTCTAATTAAAATTTCCGGTCGGTGAATTGCCGCCACGTTTAGAATTATTAATTAATTCAAGCGAGGTTCCACGTCAACTGATTGCACAGGTGTATATGCATGGAAAATATTTATACACGTCCATATAATTTATTTCTTTTAACGATATTTTCTATTAATCAGAAAAACTTACCGATGTATTTCGAAGCGAAAAAAAAAGAATTATCAGAAACAATTAGCAAAAATGAATTCTTGCAATCATATGTCCGAAATAGAAACATCCTACTATTAATTTCCATTATTCTTACTATTAAAGGAATTTATACGATGCACATCCATGTGAACAAAGATTTTTCCCGGTAGTCAATAAGCGCATTTTCACACATGTACGTTGAATATTCCGCCCTGGGGCAGTGGCTTCCGTGGAATGGGTATAATGCGTTCTACGAACGCGATTTACAAGCGGCGTATAAGAGTGAGCGGATGGGGTTCGGCTACGATTACGAAGGGCAAGTCCACCTGGGTATTACGGCAATAATCGTATAACAAAGAGCGGGGGAACCCGAGAAGGGTCACCTGATGGTCCTTCCGAGTTGAGTATGGGTGTGGTTTGTTAGCGGCCAAGTTTTTCAACGTGTCAAGAGGAAAGTACCGGAGGGGGCGTCCGCCATACGCGAAATTTATGTTATGAGAAAAATGGTTACGTTAGATCTCATAAAATCAAAAGTTCCGATATTAAATTTACGCCGCGAAGAAAATTTGTATATATTTCATAGAAATAATGAGAAGCATTCCGGGAATGAATAAACCAACACACGAATGTCAAACGAAAGAAGAAAAAACATTGCAAACTTTTGTAACTCTGACAGTAGAATTTTTTTAGATTAACAATTCGGCGAAATATCAAGAAGCCATAAATTTTA
Source organism: Wasmannia auropunctata (assembly GCF_000956235.1). Taxonomy (NCBI): domain Eukaryota; kingdom Metazoa; phylum Arthropoda; class Insecta; order Hymenoptera; family Formicidae; genus Wasmannia; species Wasmannia auropunctata. The sequence goes on along the minus strand of NW_012027153.1, from coordinate 858,293 downwards.
CGCGCCAGTTACGCGATTCAAATCGAAACGAAGAAGCGTCAGAGAACGTGTGAGAAAGCCAATTAAAAGGTTCGCTTCGTATGAGATGCGATTTAATAACAGTCGTAATCATGATACAACGGCGTGCGATGTTTTATCAACGCGCGATTTTCCGCGGCAAGCCGATGCAAGCAAAATATTTATCCAGGCGCGCTCGACGCGTGAATAGGAGAAATCGGAGTCGCGCTGCTATCTATATAACGCGCATTAATTAACTTAATGAAACACGGAAACGTATACAGCGTAACGACAGCGAGCGCATAAGCATAACGCAATATGTTGAACAATACCGCGCCCGGATAACTTCGCGTACGAGATTACACCTCCGTGCGCCATTTATGCCAGCTTCCCCACAATCCAGCCGACGGCGCAGTCGAAGTTTTACCTGCGTTTCTCTCTGTCTCTCTCTCTCTCTCTCTCTCTCTCTCTCTCTCTTTCTCTCCGGCGCCTGGGGGGTAGGAGCTGGTACTTGTCCGAAATGGTTAATACAGCACTAAAAGGACGCGGCACTAAATATAAGCTTGATTTATTATCGAGGGGTTATTATTAAATTCGGTCAGACCGTTCTCCCGTTCTCAAACTAAGTTTAAATCTCTCTCTTTCTCCCACGTTCGTCCGGCCCGAATAAAAACGAGAAAGACAACATCGATGAGACGAAGAGAGAAAGAGAGGGGGGGGGGGGAGAGAGTCGATGAGGGAGAAAACGTTCGGAAGAGTAAAGCAAGCCGACGAATTTATTAACTTTAAAAGCTGCCAGCAATGCCGTCCTGTTGGAGGCGCTTTCATGGCTTTACGACCCGGTCCACCTCATCCCTCTCCAACCTATCTCTCGCCCCCAAACCTCACCGTGTAGCTCCTGGTCCCCTCCCTCTGCCGCCGACCCGTGAGCCACGATGCGCAACTTATAATTTTCTTTGAAGCTTCGCGGCTTATCGATCGGGTCCTATGATTGGAATTTATAATAACCTTCGATCTGAGTGCGCCGTTTCACCGCGCGGTCGCCCGGATGCAACGAGTGACGGAAGAGGGGAGGGGGTTGCACTTTCCGGGTTTCATATCGTCCCGACCATCGCCGGTCGAGGTATGAGGATCCAATAATTGAGTCACAAAGATTTAGTTTCCTCCTCTCGGTATCTTCGGTACCCACGGCGAAAGAAAAATGGCAATTATTGCATTACCCATCATTACGTTTCTTGATTATTGGTGCTGCAGCTTATGATAAATAAAATTAATCTTTGATTGTGCTTATTTTTAAAAGAAATGGAACAAAAAATAAAAATAATTTCTTTGAAAGAAATTCAGAAGTTAAAGATTTAATATACTTTCTTTCATATATGAGGTCACTGACTAATTCGGAGTTAATCTTTCAATGATACAACAACTGAACCGTTAATGATTTATAAGTTTCATAAATTGCAGAAATATTGAATTTTAGTATGAATAAGTAAATGAATTTGACTGTAAGAAATTAATGAATTTTACCGTAAATAGATTTAACATTCATAAATAACATTCATAAATACGCTTGATAACCTCGATACACTAATTTCATATGAAATGCAAAAACATGGAAACTTAGAGTTGATTTGTTTCGATGAATAAAGGTTGGGCAAATTGAGCAGTCACGTTCCTAGAAACTATAACACTTTGCAACGACCACCTATTTCATTTCTTCGTCGAATAATCTCGTCGATAAATCGAAGAAACTCCTTTATGCTTCGCGGTAACAAATGACGCATGTTTTGTAGCTAACAAAATTGTGCTGCCATAATATTCAAGTAATAGTTTGATATTTTGTATTGTAATAATTTAATGGCTTTTCAAACATATATTAATAAATATTTGATCATACAATTTTACGACTTGGATTTTTAATATTAAATCATAAAAAAAATAAATTAAAATTGATGATAAAAAGATTTTTAATTATTTGATATTAATATATATATATATATATATATATATATATATCAATACTCTCAAATTTATATCAAATTTTTACAATGTTTATTTTTAAAGCTCTTTGAACATATTTATAGTTCCTACTCTTAACGTTGTTATTATCGTTTTTGATATTATCTGGAAATATTTATTAAAAAATTGCATATTAATATGCAAAAGATACAAAAAATTTTTTAATAACAATATTAATAATGTCACATACAAATTATTCAATACGTTTTTGTTGATTAAATTATTAGTAATTATTTGATTATAATATTATTAGTAGTATATCACATAGCCAATTATTACTACTTACTGTAAAATAATCAGTATTTGTATATCGATATTTCTCCTGAAATTATCGATAGTCATACGACACAACAATAAATACTGCTATCACGCGATTATGATAAATTGTAATCTCATCGTTACCACTGGTCATTTATCGAATTTCATTCCGCGCACAGATACAGTTGTAAATAATGAGCCACGAAATTTCGGGTCGGAAAGATAAATTGCAGTTGTCACGCGCTGGAAGTTCGGGTGCGCCGCACCGCGACTACGGCAAGTTTGCCCCGAAGAAGATTCCTAAGAGAAAATATTACGTCCGGTTGATCCCAATATTTTTTACAGCATAAAGGAGCGATGTAAAAAGAACTTTAAGTATGTCTGGAACACCGATCCAACTTATCTATAAAGAATTATATAAAATGATAAGAAAACGCGAGAAAATTGGAAAGGTAAATTTTTCAAATTATAATTAAAACAGAATTTTTTAATAGCTTTATTTTTTATTATAATCCTTTTAAATATTAAAAGTTTATATACGTATAATATATAAATTTTCAATTTATGAAGATTATAATAAAAGTTAAAATATTTGTTTATCAGTTATATATGTGTAACTGTTTTTGTAAATGCATTAGATACATTAAATATTAGATAATTTACATGCACGTGTTATTAAATAAACTCAATGCGCATTACTGACAAAGTTCGAAACCAAAAGTATTTCATTATTGTACATTCAAAGTTATTGCCAAATTTGCAATTAAATATGTTTCCGGCGACCACAAAATATACCATGTTAATGCCTCGTTGTTGACATTACCGAGTTAATTGCTTCATTATCTCATTTCCCCCGTGTAAAATATTCTGCAATAATTATTTCGGCAATTTCCGTATGTGGTTCTAATTAAACCGGGATTAATTCCCCGGCGCGAACATACACGTCAAACTATCGGTTTTTGTCGGGTTAGAAAAAATAAGAAACCGGGGAAGTGGCGGGGTGGCGTTTTGCAAATCTCGCGTTTAAGGTTTCCCGAATCCGGTGGCTAACTATTCAGTACGACGCGACGTGCCGCGATGTTTTACGCAAGACGAATTGCAGTTGTTACGTGGCCAAAGTTCTTGCAGAGAGAGGAGAGCGGACGACCGCGGTCAGCCGCACTGGAAAATGAATCCTCCAGGAATATATTACACCTACCTGTTCTGCCGCCGCTACAAGCACTAAAATCCCGCAGCAGGCTGTTAAGAAAGTCACGATAAAAAGTACCGGTCACGAGACGCAACGTACAAAGGATTGTGACTTACTGCAAGAGAGAGTTGTGACGCAAGAACATCAAATTTTTCAGTGGAAATGAAAAACGTAAAGTTTCTCACTCTTGGTGCAGCAAACATAGAGTCTTTACGACCCTACGAAGTCTTCTATTTTTACCGAAGGCCTCTTGTATGCAACTGCTAAAAAAACGTAAACCCAATTTCTTCTCCATTGTATATCTTACATAAAAATTTTATTGTCAATTGGTAATGTGTAATGCATTCGAAAAGATTTAATGTCTTTGCACAAACGTCTCGAACGAAACATCAGGTTGGCTTATTATAATGTACGTCACGCACAATGTTGCGGACGCACATAAGATGGATTGCGGCGGTTGAGTGATAATTACATAACATAAACGCTAAATGCAAACGCGTGATACCCGCATGTCTGGCACGAATCTCGGGACGGCACGGTCAGCGAAACAATGGCGGGATTCGTTTGCCGCTAGACTCCCGAATTCAAGAGTAATGGCCTCGTGAACGGTGCTTCACGCAAGACGAATTGCAGTTGTCACGCCGCCGAGGTTCCGGCGCGGCGCGGCGCAACGGTCCCGTGGTCAACGGCGCTCGAAAATGAATCCTCGAGGAAGATATTATATCCGCCTGATCCCGATCCATTCCGGCGGACAAGAGAATGATGTAAGGAGGCACAAGGGGTTGCCTGTGTGCCGTCACGGGGAGCGAGAAGGAGAACGAGAGAGGGAGGGGGTGGCGGGAGGCCGGCTTTACGGGGATACCGAGTAAATGCCCCATGAATGAACGATGAGCCTTGGGGCCGACCATACCCTCCCTCCCGCGCCTTTGCCCCCGCTTGCCTCCTTGCCGCCATCGCTCTATCCCCGTGCGTTCGTCACCCCCCCCCTGCGAATTCGAATCGGATTTCACGTCGGATGTCTCGTGCGCTCCGTGGAATTGCGATTAGAATCGTCGTAGGACCGGATTCATATTACATTCTCGCGAGGACGACAATTTCTCCCTTACTCCCGACGTCTCTCGCGAACCGTAATGAGATTGATGCGAGAAAACGAAAATAGATGCACGAACGAGAGCGGCACCGAGTAAGGCGATACCGCCGAGCCTCGACATCGCGGGAGTCCTCGATCTTCATGGGGGCAGGATTAAGCACGGAAAAATCGACGGTACGCAGGAACTTGCCAAAGGCTCAGGGGCTAATGTGTAAATATTCGACTCGCGGCGGCGTTGATTAAATGCTTCGCCCAACGTATGTATTGTTTCGACTCGCGCGCACTGCGGTTCATGACGCTTCGCCATTAATATTAATCCGCTCGTTACGTATACATGTGTTATAACATAGACAATATACGAATGAATATGATAAATTATGAGCGACATTATAAATTGTAATATCGCGATTATGCAGACGGCACCGTGTAAATATTTTAATTATATGCGATCGGCCAAAGCGCAGGGGTATCCCGGTTTTGCGAATCGTCGGCAGGCTGCGAGGTCAAGTCCGACAGCTTATCGGAGTGAAAACGTGATGTTTAATTGAGAGCGACTTTTTCCAGCTTCCGCCGTTGGTATGGAATGCCCGCCATTCCTTCCATTACGACGCCGGAGTAAGTGGCAATGTAAAACGTAAGGCTCGATAACGCCTGAATAATTCAGGAGTCAACGAGACGTTGCACTTCCGTTATTGGAGCAACAAATCCGCGACGCATTAGCAAACAGAAATAGACTTTTACGGGCTGTTGGTTCTTTTGGAGCGCGGGCAGAGGGAAAACTTTTTGTCCATCTCTCTCTCTCTCTCTCTCTCTCTCTGTCTCTCTCCGTGATTTTAAAAATACAAGTCAAGAGTAAAAGAGGCGCCGCTCGGCAAGGATTACAATGTTAATGCTGGTACTTGCGTAAAATAAGTTAGCAATCTAAGTAATTACACTGATGTTTATGTCAACTTCTTGCATTTCAAAAAAATAAAGTTCAAATCCATTAATTTTAATTGAAAAGAAGCGCTCAGAATTAAAAAAAGCTTTACGTACACAAATTAGAAGCTGTACGTGGATGTATCTTTATTAGATCTTTAATCATGCCCTTTAAATTAAATCGTTCTAAATCCTAAAATTAACATTTGCAAATTCCTTTTTTTTGTGATAATGATGAACCGTCTTATACAGGAAGCGCAATTACCAGCAAAATTAGTTCGAATGTGAGGCAACATTGCCTCGCGTAGTGTAACACGAATTACGGGAAACGGGATTAAATTGAAAGAAATAGTCGGAGATCGGCTTTACGCGTCAATCCCCATTAAACTTCAATTCCCCTACGCGCGCGCGAGGTGAGTCCAAACCCATAAAAATACGAGGCGAGCAGGGCGAAGAAACCGAACGTGAGGCAAGCAAAGGGAGAGACACTGAGTACAAAAAGAATAAGAAATGGATCACGAGAATCGCTGCGACGGTAGCATTGTGGCAGTGGTGCCGGCTGGAATACGTTACCCTAGCGATTGACAGATTCTGCTGACTGATAACTCGAAGCGTCGGCTCGTTGGGATTTCCACAGAGAGCAACGAAAGGCAACCTGGGAGTGCGGAAAAAAAGGGACTACAGAAAGAGAGAGAGAAGAGAGAGAGAGGGTACATGGGTAGCTAAAGAAGTAAGGGACGAGGAACGATTGACGCATGAAAGATTCATGGCCTGCACCGATGGCCACATCAGAAATGCCACGAGGCGAGTCTCAGCTCGATTCTCCTTTCTTCGAAGCTACCGAAAGGTATCTCGAATTGCTGGCCCGGTCGCCTTTACTCGCTGCCTCGGTTAAACGTCCCTGAGCCCGTTAAATCCGTTTAGGTAATCGTGCCGCGTCGTCGTCGGCTGATTAGCTGTCCGGAAACGAAAATCGCAGTGAGCGGAAAGAAGGGAGCGGAAAGAGGTAGAGCGGAAAAGAGAGAGAGAGAGAAAGAGCTAAAGAGGGAAAATTCGGCGAGAGGAATCAAGACGTCTCTCCTTGCGCTGCTCGTGGCCTCTTATCGTAGAGAACGATACACGTATATTGGTCCCAGGAGAGGGAACAAAGTTCGTGTACGTGTGTCCGAATGCCGCTGTAGTGGCCGAAGTTGCATCCATGTGAGAGTGTACTGCCGCCGTGTTTCTCCTGGAGTTACGTGCGGGGCTTTGAAAATGGCCGACGCTCTTATGAATTGGCATTAGAGGATAATTACGATGGTGATCCCAGGACGACGATATATTATGCTGTAACGTAACGCGAGTCCGGACGGAGGGCCTCGGGATCAGGGGCAATAAACGTGTAAGGAATCACGACGCCTTCAAATTGATTTAGGATGCATAACAACTGACATCTTTATCACTCGTCAATAATATTCGATAGAAGGATAAAAGCGAAATAAGGAAGTATCGAAGTGCATGTGTTGCTACCTTTGAAAGCTGTTCACACATAAAACATTTTTTCATTGCAGTCTAACTTAAAAGTTCGCGCATTATTTTCGGTAAATTAATTGTGATTCAAGAATTATTACCGTTCTTTATCTTCTATAATGCTATAATATATATATTTATAAAATTACGATAAAAATTAAAAATAATTACATAAAAAATTTAATTTCTGTTGGAATAGCGTGCCTCGAATTCGAGAAGTTCATTGATTCTGTTCGCCGATCGATCACGTTATTTCCAAGTCTCTCTCGCGATATTCTTTCTTCGAAGATTTTCATTCACCCTCTGAAGCTACCTACGCTCGACGTACGCTCACAACGCAATCGTAGCGCAAAGAGCAAATAAGAGAGAAAGAGAGGAAAGGAAAGAGAGAGCGAAGCGTAATGGTTCGACGGTGATTTGTGGAGGGCGCAAAGTTGATTCAGGGGTGAGAACGGCACAGCTTTCGGCCGACGAAAATGAGCTCTAAATCAGGGATGCCTGGGAAAACGGGTGTAACAAAAAGACCGGCAGGAATACGCGGCCCAGCCTGAGATAGCGAGGAAGCGAAGGAGCGAGGCTGAAGGAGAGAGAGAGAGAGAGAGAAAGAGAGAGAGAAGTGGGATGAGTCGGCGAAAAGGTGGAAGACGCGCATCCTTCGCAGCCAGCAGAACCCAGAAGGATTTGCCACTCGAAAATCGGCGCGAGTGGAAAATAGAACGAGAAGGACAGGAGGGGCGATCGAGAGGGGAGGCAAAAAAATAGAGGACGAGAAAACGAGAGACTGGTTAGAGCAATGTGGCTGTCGGTAAGCCGCATCGAAGCGAAAAATACGGTTTTTATCTTTAAGTAGGACCTGGTAATTGCGTAATTAATTACGGCTTTTATCCCGCGGCCAACGTCGTCTCGCGCGCGAGACGGGGGTAACTTACCTACTTTGCCGGCCGGGCACCTGGGCGATCGTGATTTACGTTCGCCTCGGTAATTAACATAGATAGAGACCGGTGCCTCGTACCACCCCCCCCCCCTCTCCCCCTCCCCCCCTCACGACTCCTGCCCCCTGCTGCTATTTCCCTTGCCTACCGCCGCCCATCCTCCGTCCACCATCATGGCCTCCTTATCGGGCCGCACGACATCTAAACCCCAAGATCGCGCCAGACTTCTTTCTGCGAATGGAGAGAGTCCTTTCTGGAAAGCTCTCGGGAAGCTCTTTTCCCATGCAATTGTACCAAAGAACGATAGCCAAACTGTCTCCAAACTTGCTCGAGCTCTCCTTATTTTCCACATGAATACTTTTTAACCGATTTACAATGGCCTTCTCGGGAGATTCGCATCAAACTTCAAAAGTGCGCTCTCGAATATTAAGTAATGCAGTATTTATTATGAAAGAAAGATGTTTTATCAGAATAATTAATTCATTTACAATTAGCGCGACTTTATTAATAAAACTAGTCTTAAACATCCCTCAATTTATGATAATTCATAAATAAAATAATTATCGACCCCATATAAGACACAATTTATATAAAAAAAAAATAAACAACTTAAATAAATAAGAAAGTATTAACGCTTAATTCATAATACATATAAAATTATTTCTTATAAAATATACAAGATCCTCGCTGGCTGATATATTCATCCTGTTTCTTGTCTCAGACTATTCTAATTTTCCACAACCCTCTCTCCTTCAGCGCAATCCGGATTATCGCGAGATAAGAGCGTCAGTAGATTAACATTACGGCAAAGGAAGCAGCTACGTAGAACGTACTTTTACTCGAGAAGATCTCTCGGGTAAATTTCCGGCGAGGATTCACCTCCTCGCTCGGCCATACTTCTTCGTAAGTATTCATACGAGAGAGAGTCCTCGATCCCCGAACATTCGGTAAAACTTTCATTGTTCCTCGGCTATCGGTGTTCATCATCGGGACGGCGAGCTAGGTGCACTAGATGGGCATATATGTCCATGTTGGTGCGTGCGAGAGAGGGAGAGGTGCAGGCGAATGGAGTAGGACGGCCGAAAGTTTCGTCAGGGAAAAACGACGCGGTAGACTCGAGTGGGCGAACGCGGGTGCTACGTGTCCGAAAAGACGTCCAGGAGGAAGTTTGGAGTCTTAATGCCGACGTTAGATCTCTTCATCTTCGACAAATCCTCCCGGGGTCCCAGGAAGGGCGTACGGACAAAATTTCGCCCATCGTAGATGATCGCACGTCGAAAAAGTCGTTTGTAACGTTCGCGACCCCATTTAATTCACGGCTGAAGATGCACGACAACGACGACGACGACGAATGGTGCGATCTGAACGAAGGGAATGAGATCCGCGAATGAATAATCAGCGCGAGAAGTGAAAAATTCTTCACCGACGACGAGAAGAATTGTAATTACGAGCGAGACAAGATAAAGAATGAATGAAGTTTTGTAATCGTCTCGGAAGACACATAAGAGTTGAATAATATATAGAGAAATAGCAACGAAGATAACAGCAGGTATATAGCAATTGAGGTCACTCAAACACTTACAAGTTTACATTTTGGTAAATTCGTCGGAGAACGTTACTCCATTTGCAAATTATGCTTCTGTGAGCTACACGGTTTGGTCGTGCGGCCAATATTTGGGAAACATTCAAAGGCAACCAAATTAGCGATTAATTTGGTTGCCTTTGAATGTTTCCCAAATATTGGTATTAATCACTAAAATCTATGGGAGCAGTCCGGGAGATTGAATTGTATTTAAGACGATGAAATTACGTGCAAGACGCGACCGGAAATCCCGGACGAGACATAGAATTTCAATGACAATTCGGAATTGAAGTAGCAATTAAAGTCTTCAAAGAAGCTCGGGCGTCTTCGGGCATAGTCTTGGACGAGCAGAAGCGTAAGTACTTGCGGAAGTACTTACGTACACAAAAGGCGTCTAGCGAGGAGAAGAAAGAGAGAGAAGTAGGGTCAATGTGAATGGCTGACGTCCGATAACTGAATTTTCCCCGTGTCTCTCCGGTGTTTCCCTGATCGATCGCGAGTACTCGGTCGAGGATCAAAAGTCGAAAAATTCTCGCCCCGTGTGGGTGGGCCAAAGTCCCGGTCCCAATTTGATTTGCAAGCAAAGTACGCCGTGGAACTGCTCGACGAAAAAGAGAAAGAGAAAGAGAGAGAGAGAGAGAGAGATCTGGCGGGGCGGCGAGATCGGGTCGAGGAGAAACCCGGCCACCTCAGGGATGGGTAGGACGTAAAAAGGACAGAGGGACAACGAAGAAAGATCCCGTGTTAAAAAACGCGAACGAGGCAGAGGTTAAGGAGAGCTGCACGCGTCCGAAATCTCAAGCAGATCTCATCGTCGTCTTCGTTCGCCTAACTGTTACCTCCGTTTGTAGTCGTTTAACTTGCCCCTGCCCCTTTCCCCTTTCCTCCCCCCGTCTGAACAATTCCCGAGGGTACATCCGCGACCACTACGTCTTAACCCGGCACTCGAACTCGCCCCCTCACAAAAACTCTTCTTTATTTCGCTCGCTCTCTGGCTCGACGCCCGATATGATTTTACGACGTCCCGATGTGCTCGCGCGATAAGAGGTATGGTGGCTCGCCTTTCGTTCGTTATTATTCATTACACTGATATACGCGATGTATGATATTAAGTTAAACGACTTTAGAAATTTAATATCTCATTAATAAAAAATTAAGGAACAGTCACGAGAGTCGTGAGATTTTAAACTTATCCTTGCTAAAAGATCCACTTTAATTTTGTCAAACGGAATTCGATAGACGTATCACGTACATGATACGCAGCGGAACGATAAAGCCGGAAACTAGTTTTCGTCTAAACTTACTAAAAAGACAGGGAAAGCTGTTTGTATCCAGTCCGAGTACGACGTGTGCCACTGAATCGAAGATAAGCATTAGGAGCGACCTACTCAATATCTTATGCTGCACACATGCACGCGATAGAGAAGTCCGATTCGCGTCACGCGTCCGAAACTTGAAAGTGCTATCCTCGATCCCGTTTCTCTGCCCTCTCTCGGTCTCGCCCGCATCGCCGCTACCGATCGGCCGGCAGCGGCAATCCTCGCGACTTCGCATGCGAGAAAAGTTATCGGGGATAATAAATTCCACGAGACGAAGGGGGAAGGAGAGAAAGAGAAGGGAGGGAGGGGAGTCGGGACGAAATCCCGGACGATTCGAAACGATCGGCCTAGCCTAAGCCAGAAACAGTTTAAAGCCGGAGGAGAAGCTCCGAGGAAGAAACGAGCATAATGCGCCCGTGCCGTGGCGAGGGAGATGCCGAGCGAACGAAAGAGAGGCACGAACAAGGAGAAGAAATTACATCGTTTGAATACACGCTCCATATCACCGGGAGACTTTTAGCGAGCTGCGATACGGAGGGGGCTGCTAGTGACTAGCGTTATCCGCCGGAGCGGACACGGGGAGGGCGACGACGATCTCGCGTGCGTGAGTGCGAGACGGCGCGGCGAAGAGGAGAGGAAAGAGAGGGGAGGGGAGGGGAGAAGAGTTTGGGGCGCTTGCCACTTGTGCCTAGGTGTATATCTTGGCCGAGACATGAAAAATGCATCTAACGGCCCTCGAGGCACTTCGCCATTCAAGTCCACGGCTATCCTCCTGCCAACCTGCCACCACTTTTCAGATCAAAAGTTACCTGCTCGCGTAACTTTCCCGTGCCGCCGTCTACCTCCCCCCCGCACACCAACATACCACCACCACCATTATCAGCATCGCCGCCCCCTCCCGGCTACTCCTCCCCCATCCGTCCAGGAAAAGCCTCTGCCTACCTCTCGCTTAACAAAGCACGCGAAACTCTATTACACACTGGCGCATCCCCGGCTTATGTATTTACCCGATGCGACGTTAGGTACGTACCTACATGGGCGTGAAACGTTCCCCGCGTTCGACGTGCCGTAACGCCTACCGACGGTTACGTGGATTACTTTCGCGGTTTTAACCGAATATCCGTGTCGGTCGTCGAAAACCGACAAGTTCCGTCATGAATAAATGAAACTAATTATCGCCCCCAGTGTTTTATGTGTTAAGACAAACACGCACACTACGTAATTTCCGAAACGATAATTCTCTCTAGTTATGTAACTTTTGCAACGAATGTGCACGCAAATCGCTGACAGCAACGTAGAGAATTGCTGGCAACATGTGGCAGTTTTGGAATAAAGAAACAAATTCTATCTCGTTCAAATAAGTGTGTGTAAGTATTAATTACCGCGGTAAACTTGAACTTTTTTTTTAACAATTACTAACGCGCTTTCTCGATACCGCCACGAACGCTGTTAACGAAAGAATAAAGAATTTAATTCTTGCGGAAGAGCGTGATTAAGCGAGTTATATGTCACGCGAAAATTTTAAGAGTGATTAACTTACTTTTTGCCCACTCACTATCAATCTTCGGCTTTTGAGGGAATTAGCTCCTTTAGAAAAATATATCAACACGCTTGCTTACCTGCAACAAAAGAAAAATATTGACATAAATATATTATCGAATAACATTATATGAATAAAGTGTCTATCGGGGAGAGAGCCTCATAAAGAATTAACTTTTACACGCACAAAGATTTCTTTCGCTCTGTCTATTAAATAAATATATAAATATCCAAAGCTCTTTAAGATTACATTAGATTTTAGTATATAAATAAAATAATAAAGGTTTCTATACGTATAAAATCTGTACATATATAAAATACATAAAAATATTATTTAAATATTATTACGTTAGAAATTATATTTCAGAAGATTCTACATATATTTCTACGCTACGTATTATACAATAGATATTCAAAAGCACGTATATAAGTATGCTACGCAGTCAACGTAGCATTACTCACGGATTTCCGTAGAATGTAAATTGGCGGAATCCACACCCAGTCTATTTTCACATTACACTCCCTTTTTCTCCCCGCGCCGGTACAAACGCGAGAAAATACATTGCCACGGCCCTCATAGTCGCTAATTTTTAACGAAGATGGCTTCTAAGACCGCCGTCTATCATTACGGCGTACACATTACGCTAATGACACCTATCATACGCATTACGTAATTAACATCAGCACGATACGTTTGTTCGTCGCTGGCGCTCTCGGCTATAGATAGCCGGCGGAAGGGAACTAATCACAATTTCACGCTATTATTCGCAACCACTAATTTACTAAAGTATTTAACCAATTATTCATCAGAGAACGGTTGTAAGACTGCTTTCATTCCCGCCGGCTTACACTGATTCACAATAGAACGAAAGATAATATTTCGATGATATCTCTGTCGTGTTATCCCTCGCACTTTTATTTCTGAACAGAATGTCTGACAACAACGATCACTTTATCTATTTGCTCTTTTAAATTTGATTCATGTTATTTATATTTTTTTTAATAATTCATGGTTACATATTTATACGTTTAATTTCAGTTATATATTTTAGAGTTTAGAATGTAAATAAATATGTGTACCGAATAATAAATCAGTCTGTAATAAATTTTTCGATAATGATAACAAAGAGAGAGCGATGAGATTAAAAACCTTAATTTTTGAGCTAAATCTGAACAAATTAAGGTACGTTAATTACCTACATATATACTAACGCGTTAGGATGCTACGATAAGTCTCTCATGAAGATCCGATAAACGGCAGCCTCGTAACGTGGCCGGCAAAATTTTGGTCGTCCTATTCAAATTTTTCCAGCCGGCAACTAATTCGAGACCATCATAGATACAAGCGCATGTATCATGACGGCGGGCCGGCGGTTACATATATATCCCCGACAATGGGAACCGGAGCCAGGTTATCTCGGTTCTTTGTATTCAAATTGCTGCGGAAATACAGCCGGCAGATTATGTGGAATAGGCATTTATCGTGGGATTATGAAACCCCGTATTGTAATAATAATGCAACGTTACTCTCGCCGGTTTTAATTACTTTTTTTTTATACGTTCCCTTAATCGATGACAAAGATTGTAAAAACCGGCAAAAACAGAATAATTACTGCTTCGTCGTGCTTCACGGCACGTTTAAGCGCGATTGTAATTATGCTTAGAACACGAAAGAGAAAATGTAATCGGTAACTCATACGTAAGTACCGCGCGAAAAATATCAATGTATGACGACTCATTGCGCAATTATATTTTCGCTAATGAATCAGTTCTCGTATAAAGTTTCATATCCTCGCAGTCTCATCTGTGTGAATAGAATAAATATAGGTAATTACCACGTTTCATTGTATTCATATCAAACAATTTCGTTATTAGCTTATTATTAAAATATGTTCTTTCTTCCATGTTAAATCTTTATAAGCATAAATAAATAATAAACAGTAACATAGGCGCATTTTACAGTTTCTTTTATTTTAAAAGTCAGAATTTTAGATAGATTGGCCGAATGAAGAAAATTGGCTGAATTTAAAGATATTAAATACAAAAGCAAAATTTTTCAATAAAATAAATCTTGATAAAGATTGCTCGCGCAAGTTTAAACGCGACAGATAAAACACCGCAACACAAATACATTTAATTGCCGAAAAGTTTTTGGGAATCTTCTCGTTCTCTTTCTTATAACAAAACGACGGAGGATCCACAACAGTAACTAAGTTATGAGACGCTAATAACACGAACGGTACAAACACAGAGACTATGATAAACGATAATCCGCCTAAACGTTACACTTGTCGGCTCGTTGATCGTTGCTGTCGACATTGTTGATTCATGGGCAAGCGAGAGATTTAGAGATAGCGAATTCGTCGGTACATTACGCCGACTGTCAAGCACAACCAAATGTTTGCCAGTAGGATCAAAGATTTTCATGTGGATTAGATCGTCTAGACGTTGCGAATGAAAAAGATTTCGTTATTGGTGAGCGACGCATTACGTAAGAAAATGTTCGGATAAAATATGAGCGGATATCAAGTTGGAAAAGATATTGCGCAAACAATACGGTGATATTTCTGGTGACATATATATATAAGATTACGTCGCAGAAAATACGGCAAATAAGCGTAGTAAATTCAGCGCTCTACATTTCAGGCTCTACATTTCTGAATTTATTTTGCTGTTAAAACTCGAAAGGTTTTCATCTCGTATGCGGAGTTTTTAGAAATGAATGAAAGCATCGACGTTGAGTAGGCATGTATATTCAGATTTTCTCGATCATTAATGCAATAACGTGACAACTCTTCATCTTCTTGAAACGTATCTCTTCATACAATATATTATTTCTCTCGAATAAAAGTATATAATGAGATTTAGTGAAAGATGTATATGACAATATAGAGCGATTCCACGTTTCATAATGTCACATCTTTGTTCTCGTATAGCAATTCTTATACGTATAAGAAACACTCGTATAACGAATTTTGACATCTTTGCCAATTTAATTTGGTCACTCTACTAAATAACTACTACTCTACTACCTCATGTATAATGACCAATTAGAAACGGTGTCCAGTAGCTTAGCGATGTTCATGAGACTTGTACGCGATTAAAATTCATGAGTCGATTATCCACGCCAGAAAGATAGGCGTGCGAGAACGATAAATAAGGAAACTCGCTCGTTTATCTTCTCACTCTATGACCCGTCTTCCATTCTTTATTTTAAAAACATATTTCAGTCCGAGACGATTTGTCGTGAAACGCAGGAGACGCGTATAAATATAAAAACATGAGAATATACCAGCAATTACGAAAGGAAAAGATAAAACGCTAACGTCGACTGAGGTTGCAGTAAACTCCGCGGTTTGTTAATTATAAAAAATACGTTTGTGCCGAGGCTAGTGACCCAAGGTTGCAAGAAACTACGCGTCAGCTCGACGGGTTTATTAATTAGAGAGGAAGAGGTACCATCGGAATAAAATGCAACGGCGGTTACGCGGTTGCTTATATATTCAAGGTTCGCGGCCGAGATGGCGCATTTATTAATTGAAGACTAAAGAAGCGAAAAAGGAATGTCAAAAGAAAATCACAAAGCTGAAAGAATCGAGAAAGTATTTATTAAAAAAAAAAAATTTTCTGAAATCGCTACTGAATCGCGATTTCGCATTCGATAATCAAAATAAAACAAATTTCCACAGGACGAATGGTTAGCTTGCTGCTCGTATATGCCTCGCACGAATCAACGTATATAGGAGCTTATTGATATTACTTCCCAGAAAGGGCGACAGGGGAAAGAAACGAGGAAGGGAGGGACGGTTGTGAGTGAAAGAGAGTGGGGTAATTGAAGCAAAGCTGCACTTAGCAACATCGCGCTCGGCGGACCTCACGACGACGGCACAGTTAACATAAGCGCACGATCAGGGTCAGGCGACACTATCTGATTACGGCAAGTTCGTTAATTGGCAAATTGCGAGCGTGAGTCATGCGTCGGGCCGGGCAGGTATAGGTATAGGTATAGGTTCGGTGAGTCACGTGAAATTCTGCGCTCCCTTTATGGTTCGCACGCGAGTGCAACGCGCCGATCGGTCGGGTCGGACAGCACCGGTTACGTGCACGCGCCGCTCGCCGCGATATTCCGACAAGCATGTAACAACGATCAGGCACATCTCCCGTATCCCTCCTGACGTCCATTCTCCATTCCCTACACCTCCGCGGTTAGGTAGATTATATATTTCTAGACGACGCATGTGGATTGATAGTACGTGCGTATTATCTCCGCGTCGGATTTTCCTCGTGCCGGCGTGATCTCTGGCTGTAAGCTTGCTCGCGTAAGTTCCGACTGGCATCCTCCATCAACGTTTGAACGCGTTCCAAATAGAGTTGTAGCCGCCCCGATTGCTCCCGACAAAACAAAACGATACTCTACGTTGTTTCAAGGTAACGACACAGGAACTTCATTTTGTCCGATAAACTATTTCTATAGGTATCGGTGAGCTGAATTCGCGTAACAATAGAACTATCAGAGCAATCAAATTGATTGATTCGTAATTTCTTTATCAAGTTTATAACACATTTTCTGAGATTTTCCGTGATTTGAAATATGTAAATGATTAAGTTAAGCAATTTAATTTTCCCCTTCATCATTTCTTTCTGAAGATATATGTATATCTATATTATATATATTTAAAATAGTAAAAATATATAGATATACATTAATTATTGAGTTTTTCTACTTAATTATCATGCTACTCGGAACACTATTATTTTACATGATTAGCAACGCAAAGTAAATAATCAGAAAAATTTATCTAGATTAATTAATTTAAAACGTTATCATAAAATAAAGTTAATGTACGTACGAGATACATTAACTGTAGGAGATATTTAATGTGATTAATTTCAAAATTGTAGCGTTAACAACGTTGTGAACTAGTCATTAATTACGCTCACAAATTACACTTTCATTTTGCCTCGAACACGATTACGCAAAACAATTACGTTATGCCGAGGGTATAATTATATAAATATAATAAGAATACAAGAGAGAGAGATGGCGGAACAAGGCAATCAACGTAAGTCCCGGCTTTTCTTCCACCTTACCGCTCGCCAGGAGCACGTAAGTAAAAAGTCATTTTCCTTAGCGGAAGACACATTCCGGAAAGTCCGACGAATCTCCACGCAGAGGCCACCATTTTGTACCCGGACCGTGAGAGAAATAAATTGCCGCCGGGCAAATCGTATTTTATTTCGCGCTGGTAAACACGGTGAAGTGAGTTTACGCCTGACAGGACAAACAGTTACGTGTAACGATATTAATCCAAATGAACGTTTACTTGTCGGCATATTTCTCTCTCTCGTACTCGCGACAACGGGATTATTTTTGGGACGCGTCCCGCGATGTGAAGTTAAACGTCGAGCGCGCTTAAATCCACCAAAACGACGACGAATCGATTCTCCGCTCGAATAACAACGAAAATAAAAATAAAAAAAAGAGTCGAGACAATCGACGAGTGAAATGACGAGACGCGATCGAGGAACGTTTCGTTCGAGTCTGAATTTACGAACGTCAAAAGCGTGAGCACTTTCGCGAATTATTGTGAGAAGGATGAAATTACTACCGCGCGATGATTGTGGCAATTCGTACGAGGTCTACAAACTAAATGTGTCATCCCAGTTCTCCTTTGGCGATAATTAGTGCGTTGTACGAGTTACCGGCTGTGACGCGTTCAAATTAGATTCGTGTTTACACGAACGGCGACGCCAGCAAGAGCGTCGTGTCGGCGCTAATCAGAAGATACATCTGATTAGAGAGTCGATGCAGTTCATTAATTAACATAGCGCGTCCCCCGGAAACTGATCTTATACGGCAATCTGCACTGAGAAAACTTAATACCGTCGGATATTAGAAGTATAATTTCTCTCTCCCCGGGACTTATCTTCTCCGGTCGATCGAGATAAATTCAGCTGAAAGAGCGGAATAGGGACTTCCTTCTCGCGCTCGGTATGATAAAAAGATTAACATTTATTGTCCGCCCGTAATTGAGAATATAGTGCGTTGTTTTTTTCCGGTAGAGAGTTTCCCTCGCGCGCGCGTGTCGCGGAAAATATTTCCAGGTAAAGCGCAAAAACAGCACAAATGCCAGCAAACGGATAAAAACGCGGCGAGCTCGTCCGCTTTCGTGCAACGCATTTGTTATTTTAATAATCCCCTCCCTCGCTCCGCCCGCATTCTTATTTATCATACTTTTTTATTTTAATAACTGCACTCTCTCTCTCTCTCTCTCTCTCTCACTTGCGCGCACGACCTGGCTCGAAAACGAGCCAACAGCCAGCAGTAAATAGTCGGAAAAATGAGAGTCGTCGAGTTTCTGGTATATCGCGCAGTTAGGTGCCGGCCGGGGGAAACACCGCGAATTGTCGTAAATATTAATAATCCGGGGAGTCGACGACGGAGGCGGATGTCGGCGGTGCGTAATTAGTGCTCCCTTCTTTTCGAGGAGCCGAGAGGTTGGAAAATGTTTATGCCGCGTACCAACCACCGAGGAAGAAATTACGCCGAGATCGTCGGTACTAGAAATTCTAGTCGCTTGATTAATCGCGCCGGCCTTCGTTTAAACGCGGACAAGGACGCGGGACGCAAAGACGTTTGAACGAGAAATCCACGAGAGCTCTGAGATAGCGGAATATTCTTGATTAGAACATTATCTGACGATTTCCTGAGTTATACAGATTAATGGCTTCGTCAAATTGCATACGCACGATCTAATGACAGTGCAAATCACAGTATATTATCGCAAACTTAACGCACAATGTTGGACATAGATTATAATAAATAAACTCGCAGCACGCTTAACTTTCATCTTTCCTTTTAACCGTGTACCACTTTTATCAAAACTATAATATAAATTTAGGAAATATTAGCGCCTACGCATTAGTGTATCCTAATACATTAACTTTAAATGATAATTTTTTAGAAGAGTTTAGAAAATTTATTTTTCTTTAATAAATTTTTCTTTTGAAAAATTAATTATACAGAAAATTTGGTATTGAGCATTATTTCATAAATATACAATCCATGTTATTCATTTAAAAATTTACCGAAAAATATTTACGGCCAATGTTATTCTCCGGCAGAGAAAAAGAAAAATTCTATTAAAAAAAAAAAATTTTAACAATTAGTCATTTCTCATATACTTTCCTTTTAATCATACTACTTCTTCATAGTGTCATTTAGAAGACAACGATCACTTCAGCGAAAAACGCAGCACGAAAGAAGACTCAAATACGGGAAGGCAGAAGTTAAAGGAAGAGACGCCTTCAAAGAAATCGGAAGAGAGAGGGGTAAGTTAGCTGTGCTGCAGCGGAGCGTACTGTTTACAGAAATTAGCAATTCTAATATTTAGGCAAAGCGAGACAAATTTATTAATTAAGTCTGAAGTCTGGTTGCGCGTCGCGAGATACTTTTCGTCTGTATTACGTTCGCGAAAAAGGATAGCCGAGACAGTAATGGGAAATGAGAACGCGTGGGCCATGAAAAGGGATAGAAGAGGAGAGAGAGAGAGAGGGAAAGGGAGAGAGAGAAGAAAAAAACGAGAAGGCGGAGAACGTCGGACACTAGTTTGGAGAACAAGGAGAAGAGTGTTGGGAGGAAGCGGGACGACAGTGTCCTCGGTCGTGCGTCGCTCAGCGGGAAACTTTTAATTCCGTAACTCCCGGATTAAATTATCACGCCGAGACGATTGTCCCAGGAAAGATTAAGAAAGGAGCTCTGGCCCGGCTCGGCGGCGACGTCGTTCCTTCGCAGAACCACGCACAATCGCGCTATAGAGACGAGAGGGAAAGACGGAATACGGTGGAGGAGGAAAGGGAAAGGACGAGAAGGACAACGACGAAATCTCTTTTTCGTCTGCAGGACCGGTTGTTGCGCTCGGTTTAACTCGACTGCGACTCGTGGAGGAAGGAGACGCAGGGCGGGGATAAGAAATAAGGAGACGAGGGCGCAGGAAGAGCGGCAAAAAGCTGGGAATAACTTCACTTCGGTGTAAGATGAAGATGCAACGTTTATGTGGACGAAAAAAAAAAGAGAAAGAGAACCGAAAATTCTCACGAATGGAATGAGACTAGCTGGAGCGAAAGAGGCAAATGCAAGATTCATTATGCAATAAGGAAAAGAGACGAGACATTGGAGGATCGACGGGCGGAGAGTGCCACGAAAAGAGCACGGGATTCACGGGAGTCAGTTTTAAGTAGGTCCCCTTTGCGAGGTACTTCGATGCAGGACGAGACTAGAATGCACGTGTCTGTTCAACGAAGCACGTCAAGCAAAGAAGAAAACGAGGCAAGAGTGAAGCGAGGAAAGCAAATGTGTGGACGTGAGCGAGAGTATATAAAATACAGACGAAGTTAGCAAATAATTGATTGCTGGAACGATCGAAACGAACATTTTATTTCACTTATATAACTTCAGCTGCCTTCTGTGATAATACAATTTTCGCATGTACGTCGAGATAAGAAAAAAAGTCGAAAGCTTACGTTTGCCAGTAATCGATAATAACGGCGAGATAAAAATTACGACTTCATTCGATATTTAAACGCGGAGAAGGGTTTAAAATCGCAGGAATGGAAGTGAGACGGGGTATGATTTTTCCCTCCCCCTCACTTGGACGATAATGGAGAGACGAAGTTGGGAAATCTTTCCGAGTCTCGGGACGGCGTTTGGGTTTTGATTAACTCGAAGGTTGGTTTGAATCCGAGATCGAGCCGCGCCGGGAATCTGTCGCGTCGCATCGCGCGAAAGAGAAGTGGAACTTATCACGTTTCCATCATCTGTTTGATTTACCTGGCGTAACGCGGCAGCCAGTTACGTGTTTGCACAGATTCTCGCTGCGCGCGCGCGCGTTTCCAAGAGCACACTCGAACTTAATATTATTATTAGCCGCGCGTGCGGGCGCCGCCGCCTATATCGCGACGAAACGAGAAGGGAGATCGCGGCTGCAGCACGGAATACGCGATACGACTCGGCTCCCTCCTCGAGCGAAAACCAATCGCTCTGGCCGCATTTACTTAGGATTAATCAAATGCGAATATAACTCCCATAGCTGATGCTCCTTTCGTCGCAAATTCGAGCGGATGTGCATCGAAGCGCGAAAGACTGTCGAGCAAACGACTTTTTATGAGAACGGGCCTGCATGTAAAGGGAAACCTGCGGCCAATTGTTTCAATAAACCTTTATGCTACATATTTTGTTTAAAAAAAAACCTATTACACGTCATTCTAATACACTTGATTTGTTGCTTTATTTATTGCGACAAATTATATAAAATTAAATTTAAATATTATTTTAATAACTAGACATAATCTCATCTTCAATAATTCAGTTATTTTTTATATTTTCTTTATTTCACAAGACATGTATCTTAAATATATTAAAAATCTAAAGAAGAATACAGATAATGTTTCTTGGATTGTTAGACAGATAATGAATCTCTTGTTTCATGGCAGAAATTCATGGTATTCGTGAAACGAGCATCGTTCGACGAGAAGAAAATACACAAATTTGTACATGTCGAAATGTTTGCTCGCACTAATAGTTATAGGTATATCGATTGCGGCTTTTCCCGCATGTTTAACGTTGAATACAATTCTTGGCTATAAGCACCCTTAAATTATTGCATTTGCTTGGAAAAAGTGGTAATAGGTCAAAGGAGGACTAACAAAATATTAAAATTGTTAGAAAAATATTATTTTTTAATAGATTCGTTTTTAATATATTTGTCGTTAGATATAGAATGTTTACGTCAACTAGTGGGGATGCTTTATACTTATGGTCATAATTGTATTTCTCGACATTTGTCTCACACTATCCATATTTTATCGCGTTGATGTCAAAAATCGAGTTGACTATTTACATCTAACATAATGCGATAATATAAACCATTATCTTAATTCAATGTTGTATAAATTTTTGGTTAGACGCGCGGGATTTACTGTAAGAAATGTTGTATTGAAAATTCTATATGAAAAAAAATTATCAAAATTCACCGTTCATTTAATCGGCTGTAAATGAATGACATTTTTCTTCGCTCAACGATAGTTATCAGCCCGGAACTTTCAGACGCGACACACGAGATGTCGAAGAAACAAACAGCGTCTGGAAAAGCGAAACTCCCTTAAAGAATCCTCAACTCGAAGCACAGCCCGAAGGAATCGGATCGTATCGACACGAACGAATGGTCCGAAGAGGCTTCCAGGTTCGCGAAACGTCGCCGAGATATTGTTTGCCGCAATGCCGCCGGGAATGCTCGTCGTAGGTGAGAAGGGACGGCGAATCGAATCTCGTCCCGATCATAGAGTCTTTGAGTGTACTTCCGCGCGACTTGGCACACGGAATTGTTTCGATATCGGGCTCACGAGAGGAATGACTGCGACGCTGCGGCAATTCGTAATCTCTCGGAGCCGCACTAGAAGGTGCGTATAGCGCTACGTAGCTTACACAGTCGAACAAGGACATATAGGTATATATACCGCCTGGCGAATGACGGAGGAAGGAGAAAGGTCGGAGGACGCAACGAGGTGAACAAAAGGCGAAGAAGAGGACGCCGAGAGCGGAGAGACGGAGGAACCCCTGCCCCGGAGAAAGGAACTCGATGCATCCGAAACAGGGATTTCGTGGAAATCCTTGGATACGC
This sequence comes from Wasmannia auropunctata, assembly GCF_000956235.1. Classification (NCBI taxonomy): domain Eukaryota; kingdom Metazoa; phylum Arthropoda; class Insecta; order Hymenoptera; family Formicidae; genus Wasmannia; species Wasmannia auropunctata. Next base: position 835,265 of record NW_012027153.1, on the reverse strand, counting down.
TTGACTGAGCAAAATATCCTTCTTCGTTGCTATTCCCGGAGTTTCGAGGTCTCGACGGCCGTCGGAACGTGGTGTTCCAGGGGACGGAAGAGAAGGCGGCGCGGCCCGCCGGAGGATCCAACTGGAAGGAAAAACCGAGCGTCGAGGATCGAGAGAGAGAGAGAGAGAGAGAGAGAGAGAAAGAGACCGAGAGTAGAAAAAAGATAGATATCGAGAGAGGGAGAAAGCGAAAGCAAGGAGAGGTCCTGCATTGCGACAACTAATGAACCATCTTGGAACGGACCTTCCAAAGTCTCGTGGGACGTGACGGCGCAATGCAGTCGCCGGCAAGCCAGCAGCAGCGGCGACAGTGGCGGGCGGCGACGGCGACGGCAACGGCGTCGTCGTCGGTAGACTCCGACGACTTTTTGCTCTCATCATCCAGCACCACCCTACCAATTTCTCTTCGCCGCTCCTATCTGCGGATCCTTCTCCACGGTGGACTCGTTTCCACGAGCTCGTCTTATTCCCTTAAAACGCCCACGTTTTCCATCGGATTCTTATTTGAATTCTCTGCTTGGTCGGCGGAGCGACCGAACCCCCTCGCAACATTTCCTTCTTTCTGATCTCAAGTTTGACCAGAGAGGCAGGAGGCGGGGAGTAAGGCTTGGCCAACGTGGTGAAACAAATTTACGGATGAAGGAGCGACGAGTAGGAGGCGGAGCCTGGTCCTTTACTTAGGGCAAAGTTACTCGGCGAAGAAGTGGTTAAGTCGTCAATTATCTGCGCACCTTGTAATCACGTAAATCTTACTGTTGGTTCAGACTGAGTTTACACTGGTAAAGAGTTCGTTTCGAATATGGTGAAACTGAGTAATTGTTTGACACTAAAAATACAGATCTATTCTTCTAGCGAGTCAGTTCTCTCCAATCAGTCGAACCACGAAAATCTTAAAGTCTTAAAATTTTTACAGATTTTTAGTCAAAGTCGTTCATGTACATACAAATTCCAACAGTAATAATACAAAAAATTAAGATAACCACAAAATCATAGGCCTCCATTTATGCGTGTAATATTAAATCATGCATAAAGTAATTTAAATCTCTTACACGTGTGTCATATAAAGACGATCAATAAAATTCGAAACTAACGAGAGTTCCAAGACATATAACTCTTTTCGTGTATTCGTTTTCATAATTATTTATACAGAAGGAAAAAAAACTAACAACGGTCGTACCCATAGAATCACGCATTATAAATCGTGTTTGGACTTCCGCATGGCCGCACGAGCGTGACGGTCAAGCATGCGACATCCCCTCGTTCGACGGAAGTCGACAAAGGGACGCGAAAACAAGGTGGCGAAACAAACGTAGGGATCAAAGAAGAGCAAGAGCGACGAAATTCGCTTTTTCGCCCTTCCTTTTTTTCCCTTCCACTTTTTCGCGCGAGGCTAATCGCGTTAAAGCAGACGTGCTCGTTGAAACTAAAACTCGATCCATCTGATCCCTCGCAATTAGAATTCCGCTTTACACGAAAGCTCGAAAGCCCCCGGCTGCCTCCCATCTGGCAGTCCTGCCATGCTCCGGCACCATCACGCTTCACCGTCTTAAAGCAGTTCGACTCCCTCCCAATTCGGCTTTCTTCGGTATTTACTTAACTCCGCGAATCTCGCGGCGGCACCGTATTACGGGTCCGACGTATACATCGGCAGGGAACACGAACGAAATTCTAGATGAAGAGATTCCGCGGTAAACGCAAAAAATAAGTCGCGTCTCCGTCCCGCTATTCTTTACCTCGTGGCCAAGTAGTAATTACGTTAAATGGAACAGGATTCCGGCAAGTTGACTGGGGATAATCTCTTTCTTCCGTCACTCCGCATCAGCGTCCTAATTCCCTTGAGATGATGTCTTTACGGATGAACCATTCGTAACTCCGTTTCCCCTCGTCTCGCGGAGTCTTCTCGTCGGGACGCGCTCATTACTTAAAATTACGATGCACTCCAAGCGATGTACGCGGGATCGTCAACGATTATCAAAACGACCGCGAAAAAGTAACCAATTGGTGAAGGCCGAAGAAAATGTGAAAAATGCACGGCGGAAGTCTCGAGAAATTTTGCCCTCCTTTCTGTGTTTTCTTGATTCTCGTGAAACGAGAAAAGGAAAAGAATGCAAAGTGACGGTCGCCACTGGCATTTTTCAAATCTCTTTCCCGTCCATCCACATCGCCGCTTCAATCTCTTCCTTTCCAGCTTATCCACATCGGCTATTCCGAGACCTTGCGTTTTTCTACTCTTCATCAAGTCGGCTTTTTCTCTCTCTCCCTCTCTCCCTTATTTAAATTTAATTACCATGTCGGCGAAGAGCACGGATTCCTCGCACGACCTGGCTACGATAAGGTGAGGTCAAAATGTGCTCGCGCGACGTTGGTGGCATCGTGGAAAAATCCCTCCCCGAGAACAAAGAAACGAAGGCGCACAAAGAATCCTTCGTTGGATCTCCGCTCTTCCGCCCCCGCTGTCTTTCCGACCCCTTCAGAATCCCCGGAACGGCACGAGGCGGTAATTGCATTAAAGTGGACGTGGGTTACGCAAGAGCCGCCCCTTCCGTACGCGGAATAATAAATTCCCAGCGGCGTGCTGTAACGAAAGTTAGGGCCTGCAAGTCTTGTTTCCCGGTCCGTTAGCGGCCGAGCCGGATTCCTCCTCACCTTCCAGCTTCCGCCATCTTCACCATTTTATTCCCTTCTTTTTTCTCAGCTCGCGTCCCTCTCACTCGAAAATCCTCGAATCGATCCAAGCGCAATAATTCACGACCCCAGCCCTCATCCGTGTCGATTACCGCGCACTTGTTCTTATTTTATCCCCGGCAAACGTACGAGTGAAGTTCCAGAGCGCTATTTTTCTCCTTCCTTTTTGTCCTCCCCGCAAAATTGAAGGAAATTTATAAGTTAATACGTACTGTTAAAACACTTAAACATTTCTATGATCAAATATCCAACTGTTAAATCTATAAATTCGAAATAAAACCCGGACAATATCGTTATTTAATCGCGTAAACAGATTATAAATTGAATAAGGATCCGCCTATACATATTTATATGCCGCAGCGATAAAGCAGGAAGTAGATATAAACATTAAAAGGCAAAGCAGCGCGCGAGTTATATAGCCCCGCAAGGAGACTTGCATATGTATAGAAGCCATCCTTTGATTTCAGGCGCAGTTAAGACTATCACGTAACACCTCGAATTCCCATAGTAACGATCCCAGCCATCTCGGCCAGAACGGCGAATTTACAGAAATTTAGTTGAATATTGTTTGACTGGGGGGGGTTCGCGCTCCAACGAGCAACGGCCGTAGCCGTTTGCCGGGCCCCGACGATCTTGCGGTTCTCCGCTCTCTCGCTGCGTACCCGAATTAACGCGGGTAATGGGAGGGAATCGAGCGTATCGTATTTTCGAGGATCTCCCATCGGCGAAGTAACGAAGTGCCAGGAATTTGAGGAGAAACGGGAGGCGGAGCGCGGCCGGAGGTAAACGCGATAGGAAAGGAAAAACGGTGTGAAAACGGGAGACGCCCAAAGAATGCACTTTGCGCGGCAGAAAAGGACAATATCAAGACAAGGTAGAACGGATCACGTATCGGATACCGAGCGTACATACCGAAAAGGAAAACGGAAAATGTCACGTAGCGGGTGGCGGGATCGCGCGAGCGCGAGCGCGCGTCGGTCGGGACGAACGCGGGAAAAAGGGAGCCGAGAAAAATAAGAGAACGCGCGTTTACGTGCGTGGAAAACCTGGAGAAGTATCGGGAGCCGCGGACGCTATACACAGGGAGGACCAGGGGAGGACACCGGGGAACAAATACAATAAAGGAAGCGACGGCGCGAACGACGCGGAATGGACAAAGAGCGGCGTAAGCGTTCGAACGGCAAGGAAAAATGAAGACGACGGGAATAAAAGAGAACGAAGATTTTGCCGCGTCGGGCTGGGATGGCAAGGGAAAAAAATGGAGAAGAAGTCACCAAGCGCGGTGTACGAGGACAAGAGTGGCGTCAAGTAGAATGAAAAAGGGAACAGGAAGAGATTGAAAAACGGGTGGGAAAGAGAGTAACATGAGGGAAAGAAAATGGGAGAAAGAGCAGAATATGTACGGGAAACAGGCGCGAATGAGAGAAAACGAAGAATTTTTTCGAATCTACGCGAGAGAATGCGGTCATTCATGAAACGGCACAAGAAGAAAAAAAGGAAAGATGTGACCATGAGATGATGACCTACGCGCGCAAATATAAGATGGGATGTTATCAAATGAGATTTCATCTCTCTTGTTCAAAAACGGGAAACAAATAACGAGAATAAATAAAGAACCGTAATATCGCAAACTGAATATGTATTGAAGGAAAAGGCAATCGTAGAATGATGTAAGATAAGATGGCAAAGTAATCTAAATAAAATTGAACATTTTGCAAAATAAATTATAAATATCACTCTTTTTATTAAACGTTCTAAAATGATAAGTTGTGAACGTAGAAAAATTGATTAAAAAGTATATTTTTTGAAGCATTCTTTAAACTGACCTCATATTTTATATATTCTTAGTCCTCGTCTTTTTCATTTCGAATCATTTTAAGTATACAAGAAAACGTATCTCTCATGATGCACATGGACGGATTCTCAATCGAGCGTACAACTGCAAACGCACGTAAAATAATTCATCTATCATCCGACTTTCCGACTGCATGTTTTATCATCGTAGCGCGAAGATCTAGTCGCGTCGAATGAGTGACGAAGAATCGGTGCTGACCGGCGTTATAAATCGTGCGAACGTATGAAAATTCAATAGCGGCGGAAGAGCAGAGGATTCGGCGGCGCAAAACGCAAAAGGACAATGCGGAGAACACGCGGAGCGGAACGGAAGCGCACGTTCGACCGTGTAGCACGAGAAACGACGGAGGAGAACGCTCGAGCGTAATACGGAAAATGTATTTCGCGAAGGACGATGAGAGAGGGAGAGAGAGAAAGTGAGAGAGAAAGACGTGGCCGCTCCATCGCGCTGCGGCACTACTGCCAGGTACTGCTGCCGTTGCACAGCGACGCTATATAACGGACAAGCCGTTTCACGCTACGTTTACCATTTTATTTTATTTCGAAAGGTATATATTTTTAGATTTTATTGCGGCCTCCCGAAAGAGGGAGAGAGAGAGAGAAAAAGAAGGAGAATACCCGCTCGACTGATGTATCGCGAATTCTTTTCGTGTTCAACGATTCCCATAGGGACACCGAAATCCACGTAATTTTATCCACGCAATAATAATTGTCAAAAGCGCCTTCATTGCTGTATAATAAACATTTTTCAATGGAATTTAATTTATTAACCGATTTTGTATCTCTTTTTTCCTGAATGTCATGCACGCGATTCGTAATTAAATGTAAAAAATTACAGATTCTGTATCTTTTGTCAAACATAAAAATATATCCGAATGAATGTTATTTAAAAATGATTGCAAGTTCCAGACCGTTATTATTAAATGCAGTCCTCTGCATCATGGAATCGCAATTTATCCTAATATTTATTAATATGTTTTAAATTGATATGAGTATATTATATTTCAAGATCGAAAATTAACATCGTTAAATCGTCGCAATTTAGTCTGCAAAATCTACACGCACCAGTAGATTTTAATATTAAAAGGAGGTGTTTAAGGATAATATAAAGCGATTTCATTTCTATTTTCAGACAGCGGCGGTAGCGGTTATGTCTAGGAAGCGCGTCGGCCGCGAAAGCCAAGCACGTTTTATTATCTCGAAAGCTATTTTGCCGGCTGCCTACTCGCTAATAGGATTGTCACTCGCGTGCCTTTTGCCGGGACCTACGATGGCGGATAGTTCCAATTCCCGGTATCGCGAACCGTCGTCGTCAACGGTTCAAGATATTCCGGGTCGCGCCCCCGCCAACTTCGTGCCTCATTATCCGCTTCGTTCCCCGAACGCGCGTCCCCGCGGCAAGAGGGAAAATGGAAAAATAGGCCGTGGAGAAAAAAAACAGAACGACCTGGGGAAGAAAATAATCCGCAGACGGTAACGATCGCGCGAATTATTCTCCCTTCGTCGCTGCGTCCCGTAAATTAATACGATACCATATGGACAGCCGCGGAAAAAAAAAACTCGACCTCGAAGGAAAAGAGAAAGATAGGGAGAGCACATCGAGAATTCAAAGCACGATTTCTAAACTTTTTCGATGGCTCAATTTCGCGGGGAGACTCGACACACCCCGACCACGCCCGCCTCGCTCTCGCGACAATTCGCTCTACGCCCTCCTTGTCTCCTTGAAGAGAAGAACGAAGGATACGGGTTAATGTCGTCCGGGCTGAAGAAGAAATGGAAAAAAAAGCAAGAAACTTGCCGGCCAATTCGCGAACGTGCCGTAGAGTCTAATATGTTTCGTATATCCTACTTGGCCGTTTGTTCTCTCCTTTTCCCCGCGCCGCGAAAAAGGAACAAAAGACACGGAGAGACTCGGAGGGAGCCTGGGCGGAAGAGGGGGACGGGGCAGCAGAAAGGGAGGAACTCGAGGTGCTGCGCCGGCATGTTTCACTATAGCACTCGAACCCGATCCCACTTTCATAAGTTCCCTTAAGTTTTGCGGCAGCTAGTATCTAATAGTCGGCTTTTCTCTTCCATTCTCGCTCTTCCCTTCTCGCTGTTATACCTTTCCTTACTATCCCATGTTACACCGCCAACGCTTCCTCACACTTCCTGCCTTTTCGTGGTATTTTTTTTTTTCACAATTCTTTTTTCACACTTAAGATAATTAATCCGACGAAAGTCACGTGGATCTTCATTGCAGAAACTGGACGTACTTTTTTCTTTTTATATAGTTAAAACGAATATTACATTAGCGCTCGTAATTTTTTTTTTAATGCTCTTTTCGGAGAACTTGTCATCGTTCACGGGGCATTTCGAATTAATTCATTTTGGCACGGAATATTTATTAATATTATGGTATATTTTAACATAATATAATAATAAATTACTAAATCAATTCGTATGTACATACATGTTATTGTGGAGATAATAATAACCCCCGCACACAATGTATATGATATGCAATAACAATATATCGTAGAACATTTTCCACAATATTTAATACTTTGAAACTAGAGAGCCATAATAATCGCTGTCAAAAGTTACCACGCACTTTAATAACATAATGTAAATAATGGTTAATAAACTATCACTCGCCAAACTATTAAACTGGCAGATGTATGTAATTAGTGCTACGTGCGATAAGAATTAATTAATTAGAACTCCACGTAACACTGTAGCGTAAAGAATTCCCGCTATATTTTTTCTCTTTTTAGAAGGTTTATCCAAATTAATTGGAACCTTAATTATTAATTGGACCTAATTGGAACCTACAGATGATTTGAAAACAGATATTTTTCTTTCATAATGCAGAGAACATCTGGGTCAGTCGGTCAGTAGTATAACTCTATGCACGTTCCGCCCTTTCGTCGCACTTACTCATTCGCGGAGGCGTCCAAGCGACAAATATATGACTACGTCAAAGATTTCCATAATAATATATAATTACAAAAGGTCTCGTAAAACTTTGAACAACGTTTGTGCTTTCGGGCATTACGCGCATTCCCTTTTATAAAACTGCGTCGGCGTAACTACGTTTATCGCGCAAAGTTATCAACATCGTCATTCTACATCGTAAAATTTCAAATCACATACGTAGTCGCTACTGTACACAACCATAATTCACGAACTATTCTGTAATAACTCACGATCGTAGCTGCGCGCGCGCACACACGCGTCCGGGTCCCTCTAACTTCATCTGAAATTCTACGTACCATTCTTCCCCGCTTTACTTCTTGTTCCACTACTTTTCATTCTTCCGCTTCCCCGTCTTCTTGCCGTCCTTATCTGGTGACGCGATATCGCCCTTCGCGAAACTCGGAAGTGAAGAGATAGGGAAGAAGGCTCCCTCGAAGCTTCTACTTGACATCGAGTAACTTTTGATAGTTCTAAGAGGTAAGACGAGGAAGAAGTCAAGATGGTAAAATTACCTTCGAATACTTCGTGACAAAATTCCGAGATTAATCTGAAATGCTGGTGGCAACGCGCCGCGGTGACAAAGCACGAGCTTGTTATTATAAAAACAAAATGCATTTAAAACCTTGTGAAACGAGTACTTGGAACTTTAAGTGTCACTTGGAATTTTGTTCGCGCAATACAAAGGACTTTTAAGAGGGGGGATCGATTGAACGACGGTCGTGATAAATGATGGGTCCATCAACGTTATATTGAAATCTTACGGGATCGTTATCCACGTTTATCTCCCCCTCCATCCCGAATGCAATGTATTACGACCATATGGTATCGAGAAAATCATTATTGACGAAGACGCCGAACTAACTCGTGCAGGAAGAAACTCATGCAAACGCTTGATAGCAGTAATGGAAGTTTGCAAGGCCAACTGTGCACAAGATTGAAAAATTGCTTCCGCGCAAACAACACGCGATACCATTAAATTGTTGGCTGTATTGCCGGTATGTTTCATTCGTCTTGATTTGCAAAATACATTAAAATTAGAGTTTATGCGCACTAAACATAAAATCTAATTAATTCGTCATAATAATAATCATTATTATTTACGAAATCTCATATACATATCTTTGCTCTTTTTGATTTAAATTACTATTATATCAAATATCTTATTTTTGTACAGTATATTGTAAAAATAATCCACTTTTTCGAGCTTGAAACCATTCTTTTCATTTGACAATTTCTTCAAGTATAATAAAAATTGGCGAATTCTGCGAGATCGCCAAATCAAAAGTGTGTTATACTAAAGTTACTCGTTAAATCGAATCACCTATACATTTTGTAAACATTGAACGAGGATTCAAACTTCATTATAGCGAAAATTTCGCTTTGTGTGTATTCAGTGTAACAGAATTTCACTGCAGTTTGTTCATTAATCACGGAAGCTCAGTGGAAACGCTCGATTCGCGGGGAACATCTTTTACCTTCAAACATTTCGGTCCATAAAGGAGAGATTCGATAAATCTGCGACGATAAACGATCATGGAGTTGCTGCTGCTTTTGATATCATGACGTACGGTCTATTATCACCTTTACTTCGGAACTCGGCCTCTCTCATGCTAAGAGCCTACTCGCATTTTTTTAAATAAAATTCGCTAATATCAACGAGTCCGCCTCCTCTTCCTTTCGATCCTGATCAACTTTCTATTACGTCTGCGCAATAAATCGTCCAGTCATCTCCGACATACTAAATCCCAAAAAGACTTCACGTTAAGAGAGGGATTATGAAGCCATCGATCGCTAACTAAGGAAGATTAAGTGACCCCGAACACTGTTTATAAAACCTCTCAACTCCCTTCGTCAATTTCAACGTCACCAATACTCTTTCAAAAAAGAGGTCATCTTTATCATGATAAAAGACGTTATCAAAGAGAGTTAAAATCGGAGTCGAGATATTTAAACAAATTTCCTTATACGTTTAAACACCATGTTTCGTTTTGCAATTATGTTAATAAGATTTCTTTTTCGAGATTTTTCAGCATTGTGAAAGAAGCCTAAAGCTGGTTTGAATCGAAAAGTCCATTTTTGGAACTGTATTGCAGTAAACAATCTGTTTTACTAATGACTAGCTATTACTAAGTACATCATTAACGGCCGCGTTTAATCGAGCGAGAATTTGTTTTCAACTGGCCTAATTACGCGCGGCAACCGAAATGTACGGGTAAACAGATGCGTGAATCGAAATCGACAGCGTTCCTAATTAATCGCTCGTGTGCCGCGCGTGCCCGCCAGAAAATGTTTTTCCAATTTCAATGGTGGCGCAACATTGTACCTACACGCAAGTCGACGAAACTCGCGACCGAATGGCAATAATGCGAGACCGCGAACTATCTACATGTATATATATATATATGATCGCCAGGAATTCTCTTGCGTGCCATAAAAAAAACCGCAGAGCCGAAGTCTGCGCGTATTGGAATATTAAAAGTTTTACGTCACTACGTTCACACAGGTACGAAAAGGAAAGAGATTGAACTGTGTAAAATATAAAAACCACTCGGTTCGCGCGCACGTACGTAATATTACATAATCGTATGATTCGTGTTCTGAGTCAATAATTCTCGTCAGGTAAAAATAAAGAGATAGAATTGAGAACAGAAAAATATAATCGCAGATTATATTTTTACGTGCAGGATCGTACCATGTATAAACGGTGAAAGATTTTCTTCTACTATTTTTTTCTACTTTGACTTATTGTTGAAAAAGAGCCGTAACTCAGCCCAGTTATTAGAATCATTCTGTACAACTACCTGAAACGGCTCAACTTTCACATACATTATTACAGGCGCCGGTGCGAAGAAAAAAGAGGGAAAGCAAAGTGACGGTGGAGAGGGACGAACGTTATTCCGCACGCTGCATGTTGTCGCGTAAAAAATCCGCGAGACGTGATGGGATACGGCAGATATAAAGTACGAGTCCCAAGACCCCGACCATTTCGCAACGGTTTATTAGATTCACGCTCGCGACGTAGGTGCGAATGAAAAAAAAAGTTCGTTTGGAAGGAGCGACTCGACACGGGCGCGTTCGGGTCGAAACGCGAGACGCGCCGAATACGCTTGTATTCGGTTGATTTGTGCCCCGAGTATACCTCTTATTTCGCGCCCGTGTATTCCCGGCGAGAAAGCGGCAGTATCGCGCGCATCACGTAGCGCTGCAGCCGAAACGTGCTTCAATTTTCGGCGGCACGGCGTGGCGTGGCGCATCGGGCGGAACAATGCGCGGGTGCATCTATTCACGGGGAAGTTGGGAAAATGTTAACAACCGCCTTTCAGCGACTTCTCGCCGAAATAAAAGCGCAACCAACGACACGCAACGCGACTTCCATCTCAATTCCCAACCGCTCCACCATCACGATCCATCGTCGTCCTTCCGTAATAATATTAACAGACACTTCTCGCGGAGACAAAGCACAGAGTGAAATAAAGCTCACTTTTCAACACCATTTTCACTCCACGTGTGCTAAACATTCTTCTACTTTCTGCAATTGCAGTCGTATTTTTCATTAAATTAAATTATCGTCGAGTTTAACGAGCATGGTCCATAAAAATCGAGAATCGATCATTAGATCAACAAGAAGTTAAAACTAATATAATAATTAATAATTTAATTTCCAATACAAAAATAAAAACAAAAATTTTTATGTATTTTTAATACATCTTCATTTAGTCGCACAAATTGTAAAAATTTTAATTTAGGTTTGATAAATCGTTAATTTTTAATCAACAAATATGAAATTTATGCATGATGAAAAGGGAGAGAGAAAGAGAGAGAAAGAGAGAGAGAGAGAGAGAGAGAGAGAGAGAGAGAGAGAGGAAGGGAGAGAGATAGCGGTGACGATCGGTCACTCTTTCTTGTGGAAGTTCAGGAGCGACAACTTTGGATGCAGAGTATCTTCTATGATATCGTGATAAACACATTCAACTTTAAGCAGCTAAGAAGCACATAAGTACAGTTCTAAGAAAGTTTCGTGAAATTTTAAACAGACCTTTACATCCTGTCCTAAAAAGGAGTTAAGCTCTTTTGAGGTATTAGGAAGCGTCGAGGAAAGCGCGGGAAAGACGGCAAGGATAGACGGGGATTTCAAAAAGTAATTTCGCAGGTTTGGTTGTGTCACGCGCGTAACATTTCCCGCGGGACAAGCCCGACTCCGGTACATAAAAAACATTTTTCCCCGCGACGTGACACGACGTTACGTGTTATTCGAAACGGAAGAGCGAAAGAGAGAAAGTTTCACGTTCGTCTATTAAATCCGTACGCGTACTGCGTGAAAGTCATACCGCAATAGATTTTTCGTAAAATACATTAAACCAGAGTGTTATCATCTCTAACCAAAATATACAGCTAAAATGGAATTCATTAAACAAACGCTATTGCACTAGATTTTTTTACAAAGATAAATAACTATCAGTTATAAAAATAAGAACCTCGATAAATTTAAACTTTCTCTTTTATCAAGAGTATGTAAATTTAAGAATAAATATGTTTTAAACGAAGAGAAGACGAGCTTGTTTTGAATATTATGATAATAATAGTTTCAAGTGCAACAGATATTTAATTATATCAACAAGCTTATTACTGAACATGTATTAAAGTTTAAATTGTTATATTCATTACGCGGTAGATAAATCGGCTCTCTTTAATGCATGTAAATAATCGGTGGATTCGCTAAATTAAACGCCAATTTTCAGCAACGACAAAATAAAAAGCGTTAAATAATGTATCGTATATAAAATATACAAAATCGCATCAAATATACATCGAGTACACATGTAGCAACGCGCAAGTGATACATCGTATTCGGTTAACCGTTACAAGATCAAGTTTAATCGGCGGTGTTTTAGCACACGATAATGAATCCTGTTGCGTAAAATGCCATTACGCGAATTTCGATATCTATGTATATAGCGATGTATTTCGCGCATGACATCATGCGATCCCGAGAAAATCAAAAATACACCCGAATCGCAATGGAATCGGTCCATCAAAGTGGAGGAGAAAAAAAACATTTCTCACTAAACGTGATATCGGACGACGTCGGTTCCCCAGCGAGTCGATATGTACCTACGCATCGCTCGCACTTTTCATAGAAACAACACGACCAATTAATCAATATACGTTGGTCGAGTGCGCAGCTATGAAAATAAAAGAAATGCATGATGGACATATATGATAGTGCGGAAGCGCGATAAATTTAAGTACATCGTCGTGCTCGCAAATCACTCGTAGACAATCATATGGCATTATTTGCACTTAATAGTAAAGAAACACAGTGTACAATTAAATATTCTGCATTTTTAACTTGTAAGATGCATTTACATGCGAATGTAAAAACACAAGTTAAAAATGTACACAAGTATGAACAAAAACGATGCATCGCAGCTGTGTGTGAATACCAGTATCTAGACATTTTATATAAAGATGCGCGGGACATACGGGTGGGAGGGAGAGAGAAAAAAAATAACGTGCAGCCGGCAGACAACATCGCTCGAGGTACGCAGTAGTTAAAAAACCGTCGAGAGGATGGTGCGATGGTGGCCGCGCGCCGGGGATGAAGTGCGCGACGTATGAAATTCAAGCCATAAAAAATATCGGCGGGATGCACGCGAACGGTAAACAGCGCCGCGGTCGCTATAATGTCGAACAAACACGCGTGTGCGCGGTAAAACGCGCGGTTAAATTGTGTCAGACGGGGTAGATAGTGGAAGAGGGGCGGGGGGAGAAGGAGAAGCAGAGAAGAGAGGAGAAAGACGAGACGGAGGAGAGAGAGAGAGAGAGAGAGAGAGAGAGAGAGAGAGAGAGAGAGACGAGCGTCTCTTCCACAGGACGTTTCCCCCGGCAGAGCCCGGGCGAAATATTAGCCGTCCACGCGAAATGAACCATTCATATCATCTACCCAGCGATTTTCCCCGCTGCTTCCACCCGCTTCGTTCCGCTCTTCTCGGAGCTCCTTGCGCGCGAAGTCGTTGCATATTAATCGCGAGAATGCACGCGCACGCGGTATAATTTGTAAATGAAGTTACCGGGCGCACATCGCGCGCGCGGGTAGCGAAAGTTGACCGCGCTGTAGAATCGTGATACTTTATTGGACACGGTACGCCCGTGTCGAATAAATGTCGGGACTGCTGCGGTCGCGTCGTCGCGAATAAAAATAGATCGTGCTCGAGAAGAATCTATTAAACGACTGCTGTCTAAACATTGGCGAACCACTCGAGATTTCCGATAATATTTCCCTCTGTTGTCTCTTTATTGTTGCGTAATTTTTTTTTATATTTTTCTAACCATTTTAATTTGCTGCCCGACAATAAGTCTGACATTTCTTTTTCGGAGATGATTATTAAGTAATATGAGCTTGATAATTAAACGTTTGATTCTATTAATAATTAAAATGATCGATTCAAATTACCATATTACACCGTGAAATAATAACATATTTATGTAGCCTCATAATGATTTAACGATGATTTTTTTTTGATATCACGTATTAAATCTCGATATTAGATATGAGATTTATAATAATTATATATCAAAATTTAAAATATAAGTACAATTCAATTATTCATTCAGTTACATAAACAATCAAATTAATATTAACTTCCAATTTCACGATATACTTTATTACAAATTATGCTGTTGGGTAGATTTACTTAAAAAATCGCGGTATATTCAATATCTGATTCGATGTTGTAATTACATAAATACTTGCTTTTGATTCCGCTTTTGCTCGTAATTCGTTTGTCACGCAAAGAACACAGGAAAGAACGGGCTCTACGGGAGCTTTTCGTCAAAACGATCGTCTCAAACAGCGAATCTTACGTTCTACGGAAAATGATAAATCGCCGCAATTTCACGAACTGTCGTCCGTTCGGTTGACGGGCCAGTTGAAAACGATTCGCTCCGACGTATAAGCACCAGCTGGACGATGACAAAAAGAAGAGCGATCCGCGCTTTCTCGAGGAATCGTGCGATGATCGTATACGCCCACGCGCGTTGTTTACGTGCCGAAAGCGAAAACGATTTCACCAAACACGGTCATCGATACTATGCGAGAAGAGGAGGGAGAAGCCACACGACGCCAAAGAGATTTTCTCTAATTGACTTCGAGGGTCCTCGTGTCGTTAACTCGACTGGAATGCACCGGAACGCCACCCTATTAAATTCATCCGCGATGGAAAGACTACGGCTCTCTATTTGCCCCCCCCCTCCCCCCTCTCCCGCCTCTCACCGTTTCTCCCCCCTTCGCTCTTATCACCCCTGCCCGCGGTTTATACCGTCACTACCCGCTCCTTTTCCCGTTTCCATCCCCTTTTCCTACGCCGTCTCGTCGGGCCTTTCCCACTTTCGTTCTCGCCCACGCCGACGTGGTTCAATATTTGCACACAGATCGATAACGGGGAATGAGGGGGTGGGGGGGAGGGGAACGGAAGTGGGGGAGTAGACAATACTTTCCTTCGGCGGCATATCAGGCTCTGTAGATGGGCAAAACGCGCGGGGAAAAAGAAAAAGAGAGAGAGAGAGAGAGGAAAAGGAGAGGGTGGTACCACGAGCTAGCTGAGATGAGAACGCGGGTATGAGGAGATGGAGGGGAAGGGGGTCGCTGATAGGTTTGCACAATATTGATTCAATAACGGGTGAATTCTTTGCCGCTTTACGGGCAAGCAACACGCTCTTCTCAACGATCGGTAGCGAGAAAGGCGGAAAAGAGAGGGATAAAGGATGGTAGAATTCGCGGCACTCGAGGTTAAAGTGGAGACGATATGGTGGCGAGATAGAGATACCGCCACCGGTGATGGTGGTGGTGATGCGGTGGAGAATGGCGAAGGACGAGAGGAGGAGGGAAGGGGGGAGAGCGTGGTATTTCGGCTTCATTTCATCTTTTATGCCAGGAACGAGAAGGACGGCAGGAGGGGATCATGGAAGAATGGAGAACGAGGCACGTTGAATTACAACCCCTTGCGAGATACCGCAGAATTCGCGTTTAAGATTAAACGGACATAAGTCGTTCCCATTGTGCAGCATTTAACAAGCTAGCTCCTTATACGCTGTGGATGATGCGACGTGATGCGTATCATGTTTATTTACTGATATCGCCGCACCATTTCGTTCTTTCGCGTTCTTACGAGTTAATTCGTTGCCATCCGAATAGCTCTCGCTGCATTCTACATCAGCAAATTTGGCGCATACGTAAAAAAAAAAAAAAAATATTTCTTTTTAAACACGTCATGTCTACAAAAAATTAAAATATAAAAGAAAATAAATAAAAACTGTACAACTATGTTTCAGTTTTTATGTGGAATTATTTATTAAAGTATTTTAATCATTGTCTCGCAATGTTTTGTCAATAACTTAAAAACGCGATTTTATGTTTTTGCAAATATAATGTAAGTAAGTATAATCATGCGTATACATAAGATCGCAAATGCGCGAGAAACGAATGCATTTAAGGGTTTAAATTACTAATCTATGTAATATTCATACACGCGGCGCGGAAAACATAGGCAGAAGTAAATTCAACTAATTTATATATACGCACTGGAGCTCTCTCTCCCTCTCTCCTCCCCCCCTCACTCTCTCTCTCTCGGTATATATAGCGACGAAGAGGGTGGAAAACGAAGAGAGACGAGAAGGTTAGAGAGGAGAAAACAGAGGTGAGGGCGGACGGCGAGGAGGGATGGGTGTGCAGTTAATCTTCCTGGTCCACTAGACGGCAGAGGAGAATCCGGCAATTAGTTCGTATCCACTGCATTGTCTTCCGCCGCTCTCATCCTCACTAATACTTCATACACGCTCTTCCGGTCGAGATCTAACAGTGTGTGCGTCTCGTGCAGAAGGCGGCTAATGTCTTTCTGATTGTATGTAATTAACAACGAACACCTTCGCGACGGTCACCCTGTTTCTTAAAGCCTTCCTTTTCGGCCGTCATTTTGTGACACGAGTTGACATTTAAATTAATTCTCGAAGAAACGATGCAGGCGCGTAAGAAGAGCTATAGAGAAGAAATTTCTCAGAAAAGAGTGAGAAAAAGAGACAAATGATTGCGCGCTGCAATATGTGTCAAAGAAACAGATGCACCAATTTGTAAAATATTACATTATAATATATAGGTATATATACATTTAATTTCAGAATTGACTTAATACACGAACGAGAAAGACGTGTATAAGAATTGCATCAGCACTACGTGCTGAAAAGTAGAACGAAATTAATCGACTAGAAGGAAAACAATTAACGTTTCAACGAGCCAAAAAAGAAACGAAATTATTCGTCTCGAGTAGCGCGAAAATCGGGGAAATGGAGCAACGTGATGAACGTGAGGAAGGGATGAAGGGGCGGAGGCACCGATTTCGACGTGTCGCAAGTTTTATTTCACTCCAGACGCGTCCTGTAAAATATTCAGGATGAGCGATATCAGAGCGGCCGAGTCCTTCCTCTAGCGCGCGTAAAGTACATCCCAATACCCCTGCGAGGAGGAACCGCCGCTCCTACTGTGCAAACAGCGCGCGGCGGCGGCGTGCGCTGCTCGTTTTTTTTTTCGCTTCCGCACCCTCCATCGCGTCGCCATTTTTTTTGTCCGACCCCGTGAAAGATGATAGCGCTGAGAACGGAATGCCATTAGCATTTCTCATTTCTGCTCTTTTGCCGCCCCCCTTATCTGGCCCACGACCGCGCTATCGCCGCCGCGCGGATTCCGCGGCACGTTCGGCGACCGCGGAATATTCGCGGAGAAAATATACATACCCACGGTCCGCGCCAGTGTCGCGTCGTGACGCGAGTTCTCGATTTTTTTTTTTTTTTCGTGGCATCCTCTGTTTCTCTCCGCTGCCCCGCGGCAAGAATTATTCGGTGCCGAAACGTGACGCGTCGCGCGTAATTACGAGGAACACGCCACTCGGAATTACAATCACGTCCCTGTCCCGCCGCTATATTCCTGTCCGCGATTGAACTTATCGTACTTTTACGCAGATAATAAAATCACCATAGATTTTGTATATCGATGCAATTATCTGATCTGTGACACCGTTCTTTCACAGATTTGCATATTTAATCTCCCGGTCTCTATATACGCCCTTGCTGCTATATATTTGCATTGACTGAATTCGTTATAAACGTGCTACGTATACGTGCTTACTACGTACGTGCAAAATAATAAATGTTCGCGCATCATGTACCTAACTACCCAAATCGTTCCGTATATTTGCATTTAATGTAATCTTCATATTGTAGAAATAAACCCATTAACGCTACATATAATACTAAATACAAATATCAATTTAATAAATAGAGCAATAAGTTAACGCTATCTCACGAAAAACCCCATTAAAACTTGCCCGAATTAATCATAACAGTATCGACGTTATTATCGCTGTAAAATGAGCAGACTTGTTACAGGTTTATTATAACACTATAACACATTTTCACGCATACAGGTTGCGCACGCGAAGCTTGTTATGTTACCCCTTGCGTAATGTAACCTTCCTTGCGCTCTTCTCCCGAGAGCGCAAAGTCGCGCGACGGAGAACGGAGAACGGGTGAATTGATAAAACCGCGCGAACGCGAATCTGCTTTCGTGCTTTCACGAAGGAACAACTAGCGAATTCGGTTTCTGTATCGTCGAAGTGCGCACGGCTGCAAGACGAATCCCTCTTTCGGAATTATTCATTATTCCACTCTCCGACGTACCGCCCCTCGCCGTCCCGGCACTTTACGTTCACCCACCAGCGGTCCTCTTCCGCAGCCATTTTGCGACTCTGCCTTCTCAACTTCATCTACTCGAACCCGGTGCGACTGCTGAAAGTTACATCTCGAAAGAGAGAGAGAGAGAGAAAAAGAGAAAGAGAGGAAGGGGGACTCGTCGGCACAAAAATTGAATAGTTAAAAATTCATTAAAAATCCAGACTCACGCCCACGGAAATGGAGACGAATCCGGCGACGCGTTTCAGCAGAAACTTGCGTAACGAAGACACTTCTGCAAATAACGCAGTGTCACGAATAACAGAGAAATTATGACTGCTGACTAACCGTATCAGAGGAATTTATCGACGACTGGAAAATAACTAGAATTAAATTTTTATGCAAAGAAAAACGTAAAATCGTGAAAATCCTGAAAACTTGTATAAATGCATTCTGAAACTTGAAATGTAAATCCTTTTGATTGTGGACTACATTTATATAGATACTGTGCTCGTACAGAAGCACATGGATAACTCTTTTTGTAAAATCGTGTTTGGGAAATCAACGTGCGTACAAATTGTTTCAACATTAAAATAATAAAAATAAAAATTATTAATATTATTGAATCACTTCATACCCATTTTAGTTTTCTTTTAAAAAGAATCTCTTTTTAAATTAGCTCAGAACGTGCTCTTTTTAAATAATTTTTTCGATGACAGCATCAAAATTCGAACCGACCGAACAAATAGAAATCGAGTTTCCGTATCAATTTTGAGGGACATAAAGAGTCACAATCATTGAGGCTTGCAAATATCACCGCGTCCAGGACAAACGGCCACCGTAGGTAGACGACGGATTTCATTGTCCGGGTATAACGAACGACCGTCGCTCGTCACATTCGGCCGGCCGTTTTTGGGACAAAAAGTTTTTACGATCTATTTGCACGTATACGCGATGTGACGCACGCATGCACCATTCCATGTGAGAGCCGTCCCACGTGGGAATAGAAATGAAACGGTCGCGACAAAGCTAACTAAACAGAAACGTCGACATTGTCAACTTACAGGATTCCAAAATGGCTACTTAATTTCACCGATAAACGATGAACGCCAAATTTATCAATAAAAATTGTAATAACTGTCGACAATTTCTCGCTTTGCGCAAAATTAATTATAGCATGTTTAACGTTAAAATTAACGATAAAAATCTCTAGATTGTCAAAATCTGTCTTGTCCACAGTTAACACAACATTCGGCAATAACAAAATATTGATAAATTGCTTATCGTATATCGTTCGATGCGACTAATAAAGAGAGACTTTAAAAGTACGATGTTTTGCGTGCACACACAAGACGTCGAGCTAGGTTCCGATAGAGATATCGACGGGAGGAAGTATCAAAACTGGTAAAGATCCAAGGATTGCACGACCGTACACGAGCAAATAAACCTACACGGATCGACAGATAGATGAAGATAAATACAGATAGATAAACAGATAGATAGATAGGCCGGAGGATGGAAAGACAAATAGATACATCCATCTTTATTTCGCGCCAGGGAGCGGCGCCCGCGGACACGTGGGAATACTATCAGCGCCGGAAGCCACGGATTTCACCATCGCTGCCAAAAATCTCAGTGCGTTGCACGTACCTACGGAAAGAACCCTACGCGAATCGCGGTCCGAACATAGCGTTAGAGCGACAAATCAGGAGACGCAATCGATTCGACGTTTTACCGGTACAAGACAAAGGCCCGAGACGACTTTCGCGGATGCCAAGGTCGACGAGACAAGCAGCAGCAGCAGCAGCAGCAGTCCTCGTCGTCCTCATCTTTGTCCTCATGCTCATCCTCGTCCCCATCCTCCGTCATCGTCGTCGACGGTGTTATAGCAAGCAAACAAAATATCGTGGTGTAACGGGACATGGGATACGCGACGCTATAAGGGGTCCCGGACCAGGAAAACCCGAGCAAGTGCTCGAGCAAACAATGACGGCGAAGCAGTATTGTTCTCCAAGTAATTGAATCCAGCCTACCATCCCTTCGGCCATCCGATGCTCGGCCGACTCCGACTCCGTCGGAGTTTCTACTCTCCGCTCCGTTGCGTTTTCTCTCTTTCTCCCGGTTCCGTCTCGCTCGGTCCGTCCCCCCCGCCCCCCTCACGCCCCGCCGCATCCCTCGCGACCCTTTTGTCAGAGTCATCGCGCCCTGCGCCCGCCATTCTGTCCTTCCGCTAAATCCCGATTTCGCGAAAATCTTCTTTTTCCATCTCGCCGGAAAATACGCCCCGAAATCTGTTTATCGCACACGGACACTGGATTAAATTGACCCTCGTTGCACACTTTGTGACACATACAAGCGCTCATCGAGCAAACAAGTCGGAAACTTTTTGTTGATGTGAGGAATGTTGAGAAAAAAAACACACATGTAGAAGTTCATATTCAGAACAAAATATGCTGATTTTAACCGTCACGTCAATTAGATAGTTGCGCAATAATTACTGCCATTAATTACGCTTGAACAAACATCTCTCAGTGGTTACCAGCGGGTAACCACAGTGCCATTAAATTGGACGTTTAGTTAATTATGGATATATGTATACAGCAGCAGGACAAGGCTTAAAAGATCATCTCCGCTGACGTAGAATTTTTGTCTCGAAATCGCCAACAATCGCGAAAGTTACAGTGATCGCAGTACTGTGTATGCAGATTTTTCTTCGTCTGAAAGAAATCCTGTATCCATTCCAGTCACGTCCGGCTCTTGGAGGACTCTTTTAGATCGTTTAAATATATTAATGTACGCTCGTTATGCGAAATGGAATTTGTTCCGAATAGACCGGAAATTCCGGGCGATAAAAGTAAATGACGGACCGCGCTCCGCACGCGGAAACGCGAATGAAGCAACGTGATAAACGTGTTCAATATGCGAAAAAAGACGCGGCCGATCCTCCTCCCCCTTCGACATGGTATCCATATAAAATAATGGTACCGTGCGGCGGACGTTAACCCGGCGCATTGCTGCGCGGTCCAATGTCGTAAACAGATATTGATATTGCTGTCATATTTGCACGCGTGGTAGGCGGTTTCTCCGGCATTCCTGTTGACCGAAATGCACGTGCGGGATGGGAGTGCCTCGAAACATTTACTAAGTACTTTATCATGGCCAGACAATCGCATCTACTACCATTTAAGCATACAATTTCGATACATTGAATTCTACAATTCTCTCAAAGAACAAGTACATCTGTCTGGAAAATTCTCCGATAAACGTGATTGCATCGACATTAAAAAATAGTTTTTCTCAAACTTGCCATTCATATAAATATTATCAAAATATATTGTTCGAAAATAATGTAACTTAAGCAATTTTTTGCAAAGCATATAAAAATAGCTTCGGTAATTATTGGATACTTATCGAAATACAAGCGTACTTGTATCTCATCAGATTTTTTACTTTGCAATCTAGCTACAATCGCAAAAATTTCTGCTTAGCACACACTTCTACAGCGCACCCCGTATATGGATTTACACGACACGTCAATTCCTTGCGTCCACGCGAGCGAGCGTAGCGGAGACCTAAAGCCCATCGGGTTGAGTTTATTGTGCATCGAGGATTCCCGCGAACCGACAGTCGGTCCTTTGCTTACCGAAGGCGTGTGTAACGTCGCATGTAGACGTTCTTTTGTTTGCTCGAGATGAACGCGGCACTATGCAAAAGAGGGGAGAGAGCGAGTTTGCATTCGGTGGACTATCGAATTACCGCGCGCTGTCCGCGCCGCTCGTAGCGAGTTCCGGCTAACAACTGCAGTCAGCAGGAGCTGTGTCACGCCCATTGTTGAAAACGAACGTAACTATACGTAAAATCGTCTTTGGGGACCAATGTACGGCGTATGTTCGATTACATACGCTCATGACGCCAATGTCGAGCACACGCGGCACGTGGTCTCCCATCGTAAACCGCTGTCACACACATGCGGTACAAGTTATCACTGAATTAAACGGTTAGATCCTTTAATTCGGGATATATACATTCGTTTAAAACATGGCAGATAATTTATTAGTGGATTAACGCTGTAACATAGTGTTTGACATTAGTTTATTTTTTTTTTGTTAAAATTCATAATCTCTTCTTTAAAAAGTTTATACAGATAAATATAAATAATACAGCTAATATTTTTATACACATTTATATTAGATATACATTTATTCTCGATGTAAAAAATGAAATCAAATAGCATATTAATAATCGAGAGCGCAGTATTTTTCGTATAAAATTTATCTAATGAGATCTTTATTTTTTTAAGCTCTTCCATCAATTAAAATAATAGCAGGAAAGAGTAAAATAGTATATTAATGATCGAGCGCAGTATTTTTTCATATAAAATTTTCGTATTGTGTCTATTTTTCTAAACGCTTTCATCAATTAGAAGATACCATTGAAATTTAGTTTCGTAAAAGTATCTAAAATTATAAAAACCTAACATTCCGGTAAACTTTTCACTAAAAATTCAAACTATCCACCGAGCGGATTAGTATCCCGAATTCTAGAGACTGAAAAATACTGGTCCGTTCCCGTCGCGCCCGAGCACTTTGCACGCCAGTTCGAGTTTTACTCGCAATTACGAGTCGGCTACGGACACATCGTTGAAAGCGGACAGTCCGGCCCGCTCGTTTACTTCGTTTATTTACCGAGGTACTCGCGACTTGAGCTTTACTCGAGTAATTAGACTCGAAGCGCAGTGCTGTCTTCGAAAGCGAACGAAATGTCTGTCCCCAAAGCTCCATCTCTATCTCTCTCCCTCTCTTTCCCTCCTTCTTTCTCCCACGCATTTACTTCCCTCCCATTCCCTCCACTCCGAGAGAGTTCACTTACAATCAGGATAGAAGCTTCCGAGATAACGTTGTACGGAACGGACGGAGAGAGACCCGTGTGTGCCAACGCGTTGTCGCCGTCCGGTCTGTCGCGGATTTACTGCGTCGGGTTACCGTCTCTGCTAGCGCGTCGCCGTATCCGCTTAAAATTAAAGCCGAAGCGCGGGATTACCGTAGAGAATAAACGAGGCGCAAGCGGAAGAATTTCTAACGGCAGGCACGCAGCGCGTCGCGTCGCCGTGCAGTCTGCGTCGGAATATGAGAGAGTTTCCGCACCGCGTCGCGCCGCACCGCGCCGCATCGATGCGCGCGTATATATACAAACTTCTGTATGCCGCGGAATTCCGCCCCAAAACTATGGCAGATGTTCGAAAGCGTATCCGGCGGCGTTTTTGCTTATCCGATAGGATTTACACTTCAGCAGTAATGGCTGATTGCACCTACAACGCTCACGGCGGGTTCGCGCGAAACCAATAGCATGCCAAACGAAAAGTTGCCTATCCTTTTTCAAAAGCAAATACTGCGTTCTGCCAAATGTTCATGTGCAGTTGTAAATAGTTGGAGCACAAGATAAAATAAAAGATCAAAGTATTACATACGCGCGTATACAAAACGAATAATTAAGATATATCTGAGATACTCAATCGATGAATTGCAATTTGTAATTTGATATCTTATTTCTATGTTATTAGATTTGTTTAAAATATTGTGTGCATAAAATGATGTTTATAAAATTGATAAAATGAATATGTTATTTATTAATACGTTGAATACGTATTAATAACTGATATATGTAAAAATTAATAGTATCTTCTAATAATTAAAAAACCTTTTTATTATTTTTTAAAGGTAAATTTAATTCAAATAATTTATGTTCAGCATATCAATATGATAATCAAATCTAAAAAAACACATTCAAAAATAAGAGACCAGTGTTGTTTCAGATTTTACTTTCTAACTGACTATCAATTTTATGCAAATAGCTGTTCACTTATCCATCTACTTTTTTGTCAGTTCCGTATAAACCTGCCATTAGCACTTTAACTGTGATTAATTCAGTTTTTTATATTTCTACATATCACACAGGATTACAAAAAGCAAAGGAAAATAATTGCTGTTAATAACAGATAAGCAAATGTCAATCGCGTTTTTTAAATAGTAAATTATCAGTCTAATTCTCCTATCTATAACTTAGAGCAACGATCCAGAAAAAAGATAATGAATAAGGTAATGAATAGATTAACTTAAGATTAAGATAAAAGTAACTTTAGTATCATCACTCAGGTCGAAAAGCGCTTCTTGACGGATCACGGTCTTTACGTTTTGAATTAAATCAATTAATAATAGCTTTAAAAAAAACTGCAGTCCTTACCGAATGATTTTCATTATACTTTCGTGCACAAGATGGAAAGTCATATTTTTAAAATGTTTGTTTTTTAAATATTCGGCCCTATTAGCGTCAGAATCTCGACATTCGTCAGTGAGCATTATTCAAGATTTTTTTTTGCGGCGCGCCAACATGTCGCCGATTAATCTATCCCGTTCGTCCGCCTTGCGAATCCGTTCCCGTTTTCGCTTGCATGCCTTGTCGACGGCAAAGATGCAAATTTAGAAATACACGGCGACGTCATGTCTAGTGGCTTCGACGCACGCGAACTTTATATACTGTTGTAATAGGCACCGCGTAGTCGTGGTTGGGTATTTTTGTAATTGAAAATGATCGATCGCGCGGCGTTCGCGAGTCTCACGATATCGAGTAATAAGATTACCTACTTGAAATGGCGAGATATGTCTAAACAAATAAGTTGTCAAGAAATCAAGATTGTCATATACTTATGTAATTTCCAAATTAAATAATTAATTATTCATAATTAATAAAAAGCAAAGCGTGCATAACGCGCTTGGTAATGTAAAAATATTTTTATGAAGCGATATTATATGATAATATAATATGATAAAAATCGCGAATTCAGAAGATAAATTAAGAACAAAAAAATTAGATTAATAGTAAAGTTAGAAATTTAAGTAATACTTAGTTAAAGGAAATTATAAAAATGTACAACAATACAATTAGTTTCATCACAATTACGAGGTTCAATGATATAAACTTTATGTCAAATCTTATTTTCTTGATAACCATAGAATTATATGATCATTTACTCACTCTGTTCTTGATTGACGTAGAAGGGCAACGTGAAAGCATTGTTACATACCTGAAACAAGAAACAACAAGTCAGTACTAGTCATCAAGCGATTCGGACGTTTTTATTAGCCTCTTCGCGCGTTTCATTTTGCCGGACAATCGCGACCCCAATGAAACTTATGGCCGCCGGCGATAAAACTATATAGCGCTTCAACGCGACTCTACAACACTCTATAAAAGCGCGCCCAGTAAGGTCACGTATTTAATAACGCCATACATCGGGCGCACGCAGATAAATTGGATACGGCACGTATCAAGATTTACGCTCTTAACCATCTCACCGCTGCGAGGTCATAGCTTTTGATTCTCAATAAGACATTTTTTTTTGTTCCCTTTTCGTGAATAGGGCTCCATTTCTGGTGCAACGGAGTTTATTGAGATGAACGTGATAAAACGTGACATTACGTGGCTTTAATCGATGTGCCCCAATGTCATTTTTTTCCTCTTCGCGCGATGCAACACATTTTGATTTTTATCAATTTAGACCAGGTCATACTGGATATAAATTTTCCAAGTTTCACTGGATAAAAATTTCGAAATTAAAACGCAATAAAGAAATGACTGAGCATCTGTTTAAGTTTAGATAAAGCCATCGTGAAGAGTATAAAGAAAATAAAAATGTGTATTAAATCGCATTGTCTAGTCGCTTTCCTATTGCTCAATTTCTTATTTAACTGTTTTCCTACGAGATCAAAAGAGAGCAGCTATCATTATATTGCATGAACAAACTGAAAAAATGGTCGGTTGTATCGTAAATTGAATTCGGATATTGGTCGGCGCCGCATGCACATGCAGTTACATCAAATCGCATATTTAATTCCGATAGGAATATAAGCTGTGTGCATCAAAGGAACCTTTGAGCATCAAAGGACATCTTTGGGAGAAGAGCCAAGCATCGGCTGTCGCTATCTAGTTTACATTCAAGCAACCCCCTGGCTCTCGAAGATGGAGCCAAGGAAAATTGTCGGTAGAAAAAACGCAATATCATTGGGAAGAAACGATCTGGAATCTTTGTGAAATGTAAAAATCTAAATGCAAAAATATTTCCTCAAAATTCATAATTTGCGTAAATTTGAAACAAAGGATTTGTTTTCAACGCAAAATAAAAAGCCGTCGAATAAGCATCGTCGAATTCTCAATTATGGAGACTCAAATTTGAAGTCAAAGATACTTATAATCCTCGTATAAAACTGTATTCTTAATAAAGACATAGGAGGAAATGTTTCAAGAAATATTTTTCAATTTAATAACATATATAATGCCACTTGTGATTGCAATTAAATTACCGCACTATCGCAAGGGTCATTTCACCAAATTCAATCGTAATAATTGAGGTTTAAATTTAGAAATAAAAGAATCTACTTCTTAAATGAGCAATTTCAAAGTTTATATGGTGTCTACAATTAGGCTTTAACCGGGAGCTGCCACGTAAGTGGGTTTACGTTGGGAGGGATCCCGAAACGCACACACACGATGTAGCAGAGTATGAGGATTGCCGTCGAGAAGACGTTACGTACTTAGTTATCAAAGGTTTGCAAGGGCAGCAGTACCCTCCTCTAAGTTTCCTCTGAGGTCTTAAAGGTGTCCCGCGCGCTGCACGCGAATTTCTCAAGTTATGATTTAGTATCCGGTGGGTGGTCTGAGGTGAGATCAGAGGGATACGTCTCGAGGAATACGCTTAAGAGAGAAAAAGAGAGAGAGAGAGAAAGAGACAAGTAAAGAAACGGTACGAACGTGGAACTACAGGGATGCCCCATATCAACCGTATTTTTATCACATAATTTCTAAAGGAATTTGTAACAAGAGGTAACAAGAACCTTGTTTAATAATATAATATTCATGGTATTTTCTAAAATGCAATTTACTTATATTGTTACGGAATTCATTAGCATAAGAAAATGCGCTTGTTCACAGACACCCATTGTAATAAATGCAGACGAGAAGGAACAAGAAGCGAAGATGACTATACATCCTGTAAAAAAAAAAAAACGCAAAACGAGGTAGAACGAAAAGTAAGAGAGAGAACATGTATGATACAATAAAGAAGAGCATGAAGAGAGACGGCAAATCGTACAGGGAAAGAAGTACAAGTGGCGGTCGGACGGGAGAAGAAGCAGACGGTATCGAGGTGAAGAGGACGGGAAGAGACGAGGAACGGGATGGGAACAGGGACCGGAAGAGAGAAGGAGCAGGTAGGGAAGAGGGAGGATGCGAGAGGTCGAGAGGAGGAGTAACTTCCTAACAAGGCGGTTAGTTGCGGCTTAGCAACGCTATGAACGCGAAATATTGCGAGCCGGCGGGTTCCCCCGCTCTGGTTCCCTCCACCCCTCCTGTACCATCCCGTCGGCCTGCTTACTCCGGCTGTCTGTGTGCCGCATGGTCGTCTAATGCTCAAGTACTGGCCGGATGCGGCAAAATTTCGATATACCGATAATATAAGCGATGCTCTGCCGGCGGCGCGAGATGCAAAACGATCTCCACGGCGGCCGCTAATGTCCGCAACTATACGACGGATATATGGAAAATACTAACAGTATCAAAGAATTCATTTCGTTATGCGTACACAGCAAAATGTATCTTATCCTAAATTGTCCTAAATGTCGCAGTTTTATTATCATGAAAACGTGTAGTGGTCATTTGCATGCCTCTTTAACGTATAATCTAAATTCGTCGAAATTGATTTCGAAGAAAATCTCAATTTGTAGTTAGCAATTTGAACGGTAAATATTTTTTCATTTATTTTTATTGTAAAATAGGAAACTATAATATTTTGCTAAATTGCTGCCAACTCGCAATCATTCCAGTAGTTAAAAAGCGAGATGATCGTGCAGATTTTTCGCCGACACCTGCAATTCTGCATTGTAATTATCCGCATGGTTGGTTGCTGTTGCGAACGCAAGCAGGTTCTCCATGAAATCGGCAAGTCGACAACCTAACCGACACATGAAAATTTCATAAGATTGAGCGAAATTGTTCTGGCTCTACGCATTTCGCACCGTAATACATGAAAGTTTTAGCATCACAAGATGTCCAAGAAAATTAAAGCTGTGTCCAAATGGAGCAGTTCAACATATTCATTCAATGTTATAGCAAAATTGAAAGCAGTATATCAATATAGATACAGAAACAAAGAAGATAAAATGATGCTTATATTGCTAATTTGTGTATATTGACGTCAACGAAAAAATTTCTTTTCAAAGGGAAGCGATTTCGTTCACACAATTCCGTTAAGTTTTTGTACAATTCCAAGATCTACTCCAATGCGAAAGTAACTCTGTTAATGCAATATTACGTTTTACAGCATCGATAAGTTTTTTAAGGATGAGCAAATAGGAATTGTGCGACCGACCAGTTCAATTTTGAATTTGTTGGAGTATTTCCGCAAGGCCACAAACCGCCGGGCTCATCTTAATTAGAACGTAATTTGTCAGCGAAGATCTTAGCGTCGAGATCAAAGGGTATAATGAAGGGCATTGGAAGTTTCCGCACGAAACACAACTTCTTTGAGAAAGTTTCGCGAGTGATTCGATTAAATCCAAACGGCATGCGCCCCCTCTTTGACGTCACGATCTAATTATTTCCTGTCGTTGTAATCGGTACAACGATTGAGAGTAGAAGCGGAAACTTGTTTGTCTTCATTCGGCGCGCCTAGATATGCTTAGCCTAGTGTGCCTGTTGCACCGTGATTTGCATAGATGCAGCAAGTTGAATCTGCCAGCTGCCGTCAAAATCCCGTCATTTTCTTTGGTTATAACCTGCAGCCCTCCTGCCTGCCTCTCAAACACGAAATTACTCGAGTGTGGATACGCTGCTTATGTGGAAATAATAATTTTGATCTTAATAAACGTTCATAGATACTCATTTGGCATTTTGCTAAATTATAAAAAAAAATATCGATTCTTCATGTACATGTAATAATTTAAAACGCTACACGCGCTTATAAAATAAATTTCACCAGTCACAAATCGTGGAAACGTAGATCGGCATATGTGCGAAAAATAATTAATTCTACGAGAGACGTGCGCGCTCTTCTCAATAACGCAAAAATCGCATAAAACTTTGGATACTCAATAAAAATGTCATAACCAAACGACAGTTACCAGATTAATATCGTCCATCACGATCTATTAAGGGGTACAGCTGTAAATCGCTACATGGTATAAATATCCGGATAGAAAATCACGGCGCGAACGATGGGAGCGATTGATTTAATCGGCCATTTAGTTTCGCGAGAGAATCGAGCCGGCGTGTGCGCACTACCCACCGGGTACATGTCCACTCGCGTTTCCACCGGGGATGGATATAATTTTTATTTATTTACAGAAGGGTCGGCTATCGCCCTTAGCCTCTCGCGTCGGATCGCAATAGAGCGGCTGGTTTATATTTTATTCATCCCCTATTGAATTCGGGCTCAATCTCACGAAAGTGTCTCTACCATGGCCACCCGGTCCTCGTGCTCTCTTTGCTGTGTCTCTTCTGACTCGGATCAGGATCCTCCTCCCGCCTCCCTCCTCACTCCCCTTTCCCGTCTCACCAACTTCTCTCTCTCTCTCTCTCTCTCTACGTGGTAGGTATTCCAATCTCACTATGCTCCGCCAGACCTCCTCCGTTTCCTTCTCCTCCTTCGAAAGCCACCTTCCTCGTTTCCTACTCACTTTCCGCCTGTCCTCCTCTCGAAGACCACCCGGGGCTCTAGGTTCTCTTTAAATCTGTACCACGATACCTTTGCGCTCTCTCGACTTGACAATCGTTCGCAGTCTTCGAGCAACACATGTCGTTTATCGAGAGCGACTCCGTATACACCGAATTGCTTTTGTATGCGCGAATCCTTCGACTCAAATCGCCAGCGAGCACATTCGAAGCGATCGTATATATACCTATATAAAAGCGACATATATATATATATATATATATATATGTATATATACACATATGACTGCAAAGATGCGCCGAGAGTCAAAATACTGGATGGCAAAAGAACAGATTCTTAATTGCATCTATGTGACTCAACGCGGAACAGTAAGCGATTGTTTTCTTCATACCTAATGCGCTTCAGATCGCAGCCTGCAAGCTCGATGTAATCATCGCGAGATTTCGTGGTAGACAACGGACGAGTTCTCCACCCGTCTTCCTTTCGTCTAGTTTCCGCGCCGCTCTCGAATCCTTCACGCCTTGCAATTTCAGAAGTGTCGAGACAGCACTCGTACCCAGACGCTATTAAATATTGAGAAACTCCGTGCCCTTCGCCATCCTTCGAACGCCCCGCCACACCCGACGTCTTACATACGCCTCCGTATCTCCGTATCTGCCTGCATACGTGACAATGCGTGTAAAAGATCTCGCGTAGCAACGGGCGTGCTGTTGCATCGTTATGGCGTGAACTTCAGTTCTTCCGAAGCGAACAAGGAACGCAACACCGATCATGAAACGCAAAAGATCGTACACGTGATACGTGAAGAACTTTTTTCTTTAACACATGTTTCATTTAATAGAATTAATAAATCATCAATAACTACAATACATTCATTATATAGAAATAAGTTATTAAAAAGTAAATAGAATAACTAATCGCTTAGAACTTGTCTAAACATGAAATCATCAAGAAAAGTTATTGTGAATTAAAAAACTAACCTTATTTATCCGAGGACATCAGTTATCTTATTTAATTTTATTACCCAACAGATGGCTACATTATAATTTACTACACTACATAATTAAAATGTATTCATCAAGTAGGTATAGCTAAAGTAATACACAACGCGCGATTATTCCATTTCTTTTTAAGCTCGATTACAGTAACGTTCAGCAGTAGCTTTGGTTGAATCAATTTTTTTTTCTTTTCCTTATTCCTAAGCTTGTATCCATAAAAACCATAATCTAGAGAAAAAAAGGCAAATCCCATTTACCGGATTTATTTAATCCAAAATGTTGAACTGTGAATTATCTACAAAGAGTTCCAACGTAAAACATAGGAAAAAAAATCTAATAAATCTCGACCCTGACACGCAATCGAGTACTTCAATGGTCTGGTCTTGAGAAAGGCAGAAACTTCGCGTCGGAAGCCGCCACGGAAGCGACGCAAAAGCGGGTCCGTATAGCAACAAGAAAGCCACGAGGATAAGACCGGTTTCTGCAACGACGAGGAATCCGTGTCACGCCTTCGAGCACACACTAAACGTGCCACACAAGATAAAACGCGGAGGGATGTGGCTGCGTATACGACGTACGTGTGTAATTGTCGATTGGACGTCTTACGGCGGGTACATCCGAGAAAAATGCGGGCGCGCCGTCGTAATTCGTCGAGTATCGAGGAAACGTTGTGTCCCGAGCGCGGGGTTATATCTCGTGGCGGGGCTTCGATAAAGTCGGGCGTACGTGCCGCGGCCGGGGGCCGCACGAATAATCGGAGTCGTTTAGCTCTCCGGCACCGGCCATCACCCGAAATTTACGATTTCGTGTTTATTCCACGAAACGTAAAGTAAAACAATCGCCGTATAATGGCAAAATCGATTGCCCCCGCTCCGCGGCAGACGTAATATATTCAGAAAGTATAAGCACGATGAGAAGATCTCCGTATTAAAATTTTTAATGCGCAATTGCGATAGTGTTGAAACAATAATAATCGTAATCGACAAATAAATAAAAAGACAAAAAAGATAATTTTTATAATCAAAAGCATCCCCGAGAAAATCAAGAGAAGCACACTTTTATTTGAATAAATTTTAAATGGTGACACACAGCGCGTTTCTTCTAAGAGAAAGGAGAACAATCAAGTTTTTTCCTCAACTTAATCCGCATAATCATTCACGCGTTAAATTTGCATAAACCGAGAACAATTTCCGTGTGCAAGATACGGTGAACAAATCGATTAAACGGAGAACTATTCTTACCGGTTTACAACGAACTCGCATTAATGCTAGTCTCTTCTCGCTATTGCGCAAAACCATTTTCTCTTAATGACACGAGCTTCCTGAAAATAGGCTTTATATCACGCGCTCGTACCCGGTTTCCTCTCTGGTCCACGTCGCGGCGATGGCACAGGCGCGTACGACGCACCTAACGACAGTGGGGTACCTTTACGAGCACGGCCGGTCCTTTCGCACGCGATAATTGCAGCATATTCTCGTAATTATTCGAGTCCGAATAATTTCTCTCCGCGTGCGAACAAAGACCGAACCGCCGCCGGATGTCCCTGTGAAACGGCGCACAGGTTCTTCTTTTCGCCACTCGTCGCGTCGGGCGAAGACTCGCTTATTTGCGGCGTGCGTATCATGGAGTTGAGCTTCGTACGCGAGAAGTGCCGAAAGCATGGGAGTACACACAGACGACCGTGTACATCGCAATTAGCAAACAAGACTAGACATGCTCGTGTCGATGGTGGAAAGAGGGGAAAAGAGACCGTCGCGGAAACGGAGACGGAGACGAGTGAACGAGCGAGCGAGAAAGAGAGAAAGAGAGGAAAAGTGCAGGAGAAGGCAGTCCAGATGAGACGAATTCCAAAAGAGATGTGCTTTTAATTATACTAACGCCCGGTGTCCGATTAAATGAACGAAGGAGCCAAACTCGCGAAGCTCGGTGCAAATTTAATTATAGAGAAGAAGAGCGGAGAGGAGGACGAGGGGGAGAGCAAGGAGGAGAAAGGGTAGAGACAGCGAAGACTGACAGTCAAGCTGCAGACTGTGCATGTGCTACGGAGGATGGGGGGGAAGAGGGAGAGGGTGCGGTCGAGATAGAGAAATCTTCAAGTATTTATATGATGGCAGTTTGTTTAGGCCGCTTATTAATGGGACAGAAGAGGGTCGTTGTAATTAAGGGAACCCGGGATTCCATCCAGTGGCACACAGAGCGTCCTTCGAGGATGCTGCTGAGCAGGTTGTCGCGTACCACCGAGAACGCCAACGGTTTCCTCGTCTCCGGCTCTCCCGTCGTCTCTTCGTTTCTTGTATTCCTCTATCCTCCCTCCTCTTCCTCTCCCGCCCTCCTCTTTATAGTATCGTTTAAATCGGTGCGCGTCTCTTCCTCCAATGTCTTCGCGCAAATGTCTGAAATGTCTTTCGGCGACAAAGACATTTGGAAACAAAACGTATTCAACCGTCGAAGGAACCTTTATCGTCCCCATCGCCGCTGCTCCCTTCGTCGTCCGGGCTCATATTTGCTATTCGAGAAGACGTCTTGAGCAGGCTCGGGAAGAACGGGACGAGAAGCTACCCCGTTGCACACGCACCCATTAAATTAAAGTTATGCAAATATTCTCGATGTCTGAGCGCGCCTAGCGAGATAGAGAACGGCAATTAGAAAATTATACTTTAATTAGGTACGAACAAGAACTGGCATAACTAGCACGCGAAAGAGAATGGTCAAGCGATATCGGCTTAATTGGAGCTAAATTCTAAATTGTTCACGCTCGCACGCACCTGCATGTAGTACTTCGTAAAACAAAACAGTACGACTGATCAAAACTAATGTTGAACTAAGTTATCTCAATTAAATAATCCGCGATAAATATAATTGATTATATATACACATAATACGTATAATTACGCAATATTTAATTTTATATTATACAGATATTTTGTAATAATTGCGAATGATAAAAAGCAGAGAGAAATATCATTTTCGTTTTAACAGAAATATAATGTTAGACTTACATTTAATTATAATTAATTAAAATATGTTCAACATCGAAAATTCAAACGCTACAAACAGATCGCCGCAAAAGTTTCGCTCGAAAAAGTAAATTTCTAATATTCATTAAAAAACTTGTTCTAATTAAAAGTGCGTTTGATGATAATCTACTTAAAACAGTAATTAGTGTTAAATAATTAAAAAAACATGTTTATATTACCGATCTGAAGAGTTTATTTAAATATTTAAGTCGACGCCTCGGTGCTAATATCATATTTTCAGTCAATACGAAATTCGCGAGAGAGGAATTTTCTGCTGTTCCCGTCCGCGTGTGCGTATCGCCTTTTAAACTCCCATCCCGCGGAAAAACAAAGCGTATTCAAAGCAACGTACTGTCATTTATATTCATACGACTGCACCCTTCCACGTCCTTAAGTGTCTCGCGATGGAATAAAATACTCTCATTGTCTCCCTCAACCCCTCAAATTCTCTCTCTCTTTCTCTCTCTCTCTCTCTCATTGCCCCCTTCCCCTCATGCTCTCACTTTCCCTCTCCCCCCTCATTTCTCACACTTTTTTGTACGTTCATTTTTATTTCGTCTTTTAAACAAGAAAACGGGTTCATTTTATTGTCGCAGAATATTCTTTCGGGATACTGTCGCTTTTACAGCGAAATAATTGTAGCATACTCAGTGCAATCAAATAAACATACCCAAGCAGCATTAACTGTAGCGACTCTCGTTCCATATTTACGATTAAACAATACAGAATAATTTTAGTTTACTCTAATCTCGACCATATTAGATGCATCTTGTTAATAGGATTAGTTTTAGATTATGTATTGTCACGAACAAATAAATTTGTAAGCGATTTTGAATATTTTCTCGGTTTCTCATACACTCACATAGCACGCTGTCCCATTTATCGCGTAAAGTTGAAAAAAAGAAAAGAAAGGATCAGTGAAAGGGACTCGATTAATAAAATGCAGTCGATCGAACGCGCGCAATTTTTTCGTCAGCCTCCATTCGCACGCACCCAATCGCCGCCAAGCAAATTCCTATTTCGCGCGGAATAAAGCGCGTTCGAGAAGGAAAAGCGAAATGTCGTCTATATGCGTACGCAGCCTCGTCCTTAAGTGTCTCGCATCGGAATAAAATACTCATGGTGTCTCGCTTCTACTCATCCACCGGAACCGCTCGCCTCATCGTCATTCCATTCCGCAAAGAGAAGAGACAGTGAAGTGAGGACGAGGGAAGGGGCTGAAAAACGGAATTCGTTTAACGGTTACCGAATACAT
Source organism: Wasmannia auropunctata (assembly GCF_000956235.1). Taxonomy (NCBI): domain Eukaryota; kingdom Metazoa; phylum Arthropoda; class Insecta; order Hymenoptera; family Formicidae; genus Wasmannia; species Wasmannia auropunctata. The sequence goes on along the minus strand of NW_012027153.1, from coordinate 800,018 downwards.
TTCTTTCGACAGTAGACGTCAATTAACTACACCCGATTCGAACTGACGTTAAACGGGGACACACGAAGAGAGAAACGGTGAAGGGTCTAACGAAGGAGAGGGATGAGTAAAGCAGGGTGAAGTCCATAGGGAGAGAGGCGAAGAGAGAGAGAGAGAGAGAGAGAGAGAGAGAGAGAGAGAAAGGAGAAAGAGGAGAACAGGGGGAGAGGAGATGGATTTAGTCCGTTCAATTATGTGACTCGAGTGGAAAAGGATGGCTCGCTCAACGTCACGTTTTGCTACGCCGACAGTCGAGATAGAATTTCAACACGGAGCGTTTATTTCGCGTCACTCGATTAATTAATCGCGCATTAAAACTCGATGGGATCTGCATACGCGACGCGGTATGGCGCGGCGTGGCGCGACGCGGCGCGTCGCGGCAGTGCCACGCGGCGATCAATGATATTTTAGGACGAAAACCGATGGTATATCGGGCGCACCGAATACGAGACAAAAGAGCGCGTAGAAGATCGCCTCCGGGAATCGGCCGTAAAGTCGGAATTATGTGCGTTACGTGCACGCAATTGCTAATTAACCGTCGTAGAGGGAATCACAACCGGTACTTGAAGTGAATATCCCGGTCGTAATTACGCTTTAATTCGTCGGGATTATTTTAATTACATCTTCCTCTCCGCCGGGGCGTACCAGCATCGCGCGCGTAGCAAAAAGTGCGCGTCATAAAACTCTTTTAAAAAATACACATTAAATATACACAAATACTACACGTCAACTACATTATACGACGCGCGCTTTTAATATTATAATGTTATTAGAACAATTTTACGCCTCTTGCGTGGCAATTTCTTGATTAATTTATGTCTTTTTCATTATTTATACTATTTGTATGCAATGACAATAATAAATTGCGAATTGCAAATTGCAAATTAAAATGTGAAATTTAGTGGCTATAAATTCCGGGGGGCAAGTGTACCGTATATTTATTTAAATAAATACCAAATAATCTACATTAATTCGACGGCCGAATTACTCGAAACTCTGTGATTTTTGACGAACAAACGGCAGAATTAATCATATTCGGTGCTTGACCGAAACGTGCCGTCGCAAAATCGAGGCTGCGGCAAACGCATAAGTCATGAATATGTACGGCATGCTGCGCGATCATAAAATTTTAACGACGCGATTCGCGAGAAAATTTAGAACATCGTAATACCGCAAAAATCGCTTTTATTTAAAAACATTAAAAGAACTGAAATCGATAAATTGCGAAATGCATGACAATTATGAAGAAAATCCAAACTTGCATTTTTTTTTTAATGCATGAATAAAAGATAATATATATTATTTTTCATATCACATATTAAATTTTCAGATATAGTGGGAAAAATTGAATAAATATTTTATAACAAAATATATAAATATCAATATTTATATAATGTAAGAAATAAAATATACACACCTGCGGTGCGCGATAAAAGATTCAAGTTTTAAATGCCCACTGTTATTTCAATCCCGATGAGATTACTTATCAGATATTTCTCGTAACCGAAGCGTAAGAACAATATCATATTTCAATCCGTCTGTGCATCGCACGTAACGTAAATTCACACAGATTAAACTGCACTCGCTCCGAAACGCGATGCATTAATGTGCAATTAATGGAAAGGCAGTAATTATCCGATAACGATATCTAATCTGATCAATCGTACGGACCGAAAGACGCGGGATTCACGATACCGATGCGCCACAAGGCTTGGCGCACACGGCGCCGATTTAAAGCGGCCAGTAACGGATGCATCGCGGATGCAGCCATCGGAGCGTGCATCCGTGGGCGCAGCGGCCACTCCCGAATACAAGTTTTAGAATGTAATCGCGAGTATAGGCAGCCGTGTATGCGCCCGACATCGTTGTTACGTCTTTGCCGATTACCATAATCGCTCGTTGATAAATGTGACGGATCGAATTTAACTCCCTTTCATTCGCCAATGGGAACGCGGAGAATGCTCGCGCTCCCGATCTGCAATCGAAAGTGCAATCGACCAGTGACCGAGATAAGTTCGGATCCAGTATTCTCACGATTTCTCGTAATCCAAAAAAAAAAGTTTCTTTTTTAGTTGCGAATAAACAGTTACGTCTGTAAGACTTCAACCAAGGTACACCAAGATAGATGTTTTTAACTGCTGCTAATTGCGCATAATTCATTGACATTTCATTCTAACTTCGATTCGTTAATTGTTTTGCTCTACGTGTTTGTATATTGTAATAAAATATATTTATAAATTCAAATGAATGATTAGGTCCAAGTAAAAAAAAAAAAAAATTAATCAAATTGCGTAAAATTGGAAGCGGGATATTAATCGCAATCATACGGTCTTGGTCATATCAAGATTGCAATATAATCAAGTCATATAAAATAATAGCTCTTAGAATAGGTCATAAAGATAAGAAGCAACGTAATGGAGATAATGAATGTTGAAAATTCTTTGACACAATTTATGCCTTCCTGGCATAACATTTAGGAGAAAGAAATAGCCCCTCCGTAAGAGATATAACTGAAAAAAGCTTAATGTTTCTCGACTAAGCGTGAAAAACTTTATCTCAACGCCAACGTTAAAGAGCGAGAAAATTAATTGCAGGCGTAATAACGGGGCTAATATAGGAAACGATCTCGAGATGATTTCAGTGTTAGGTGTACGAGCAAAAACGCAAAATTGATTAAGGCATAATAAAAAAAAAACGAGGTAAAGGGGACAGGCCGCGATAAGTGAAGAAACTCGTGACCATGTTAAGGTGCAGAATAAACCGAAGTTATAGGACGTGGTATTCTTGCGGAGCGCAAATATTTTGACTGTCCAATAGCGAAGAAAATTATGCATCGTAGCATTGAAGCATTAACTCGCTACGAAATGGACGTACTCATGAATTCTAACGTTATTTGCGTTCAACCCGCAGATAGGTTATCGTAGGCGACGCACACACAGGTATCGGTAGACTTATTCCAACACATATTTCCCCGAGGAGCATCCCTCTCAAGAGGGCCCGGTTTATTCTCGAGGAAACACGACGTGATGAATTTCTAATTGGAAAAGCGAAAGCTTCTCTTTTCGTTTCATAAACAACACGTCTTCTTCTTCAAACAGCATTGTACGTAAGAACCCTTCCAGCTTTCACTAAACCAAGAAATGCTGCTAATTAACGGTTTATTAATTAGATTGTAAATAATCACGCTAATTAGAAGTTCTCACAAATTTAATGAAGCCTTAAATGATTGCTTGCGTGAGTCATATGACTTGTAACGTATATGCGATATTTTAGAATTAAATAAAATATTTAAATGTATTTCTGTATGCGCGAGACATATGAGAGTAATTCAGTTTTAAAATAGCGAAGATAAAATTTGAAATATAATGCACTTAAGTAAAGCTGATATACATATAGATAGAATATATCCATTTTAACAAGATATTTTTACAATTTAATTAAAACTCTTTAAAAATAAGTGGCTTTTATAACTATTATCATACATAATTCAGGCACGATTCAAACAAAGTATTATCATGATTTCAGCTATTTTGCATTCATTATTTCGCTCCGAATTATTTATATTACTAACTAATAACATCTCTTTCAATAAGAGTTGGCGCGTTCGTTGTATAAATAACAGAATGATATTTAACAAAAATTTAGAAAAAGACAAAAATTTTTACAAAACTAACGTTTTTAATTTAGCACATTAAAAAAATGTTAAGTTTTTAGCTGTTTTATAAATTAACATAAAGTTTTGATATATAAAAAATTATATATATTGTATTAAAAGGCTTAAATAAAATCGCTTGTGTTAGGAAAACATCGGAACATGGAAAAAATCGTAATCAAAGACAATAAAAAATCTAATGCTATCACATTTATTAATAAAAAAAAATTGTTAAGCAAGACGTTGAAATATCGGGAATTTGTACATATCGGAATTTCTTCGTGTTAGCCGCGAAAAACAGCCAAAGCTTAACGTCCCCCTTTAATATTTCTAAATGTAACCGTCCTAGTCATCAGTGAGCTCATTACCATGCATGAATACACGCTCAACTAGTTACATTCAAGGTCGAACCGCGTCAGGTCAGTACTCAATATTGTAGACCGCTAAGAAACTAAAATTACTTGCAACCGAAGCATGTAAATTTTCCCAGAGTGTATGCACGGGCGCTTAACCCCATCGTCGGCAAAAACTCTCAAGGACGTGTTGCCAAAGTACTTAACGAAGAGGAAGTTTGGACGATGACGACGACACGACGGGAACTTGCCAAAAGTCCCCTCGTACAACGACAGTATGTGTGTGTGTGTATATAGTATATGTGTGTACACCGTTCCCCATTAAAACGAAATGCTGTTTCGCTATTCGCGGTGCGCCATTAGGTGTATGGAAATGGCACATAACCAGGACGATAAGTGCGGAAGGGGTTGAGAAATGAGGAAGTTCCCCCAGCGGTAACCGTCCTGGTTCTTCAGCTTATCTTGTGTGACTCGTCGACATACATGTCGTCCTTATCTCCTTCGTACCATATTACACGCTATGCACAACGGTGGCTGGCTATTTTCGAGTGAGAAACCGGGCGGGTACTCACAATGGAGCGCCGAGACACTTTAAACATAAAGGGCCTTAACTTCCCGGGAGATTAGATTTTTAAAGCCTCCGCGCGCTCTCGTGATCCCTGGCTCGTGCTAACGCCTCGTTCGTCATATTTATACGACCGATTGCGAGAGCGCGAGAGTAGCGCGAGATCTAACCGATATTTTTGACTGAGCAATTGATTAATTACTAGTCGAGGAAGAGAAAGAGAGATAGTGGGGAGAGATAAAGAGAGAGAGAAAGAAAGAGAATCAAGAGACTTTTTAAAAAATTATGCAAAATTGTAAATGTGTGTAAAAAGCCCTATTTTTACAATGCTATTCAATTTTATTCAATGAATGCATTATATTAGATACAACGATACCACTTGTGTAAATGTGTGTAAAAAGCCCTATTTTTACGATGTTGTTCAATTTTATTCAATGAATGCATTATATTAGATACAACGATATCATTCGTGTTTTTTTTTTGTACGATTATATGGTACGTGATTGTGCTTCTAGTTACGCAATGTTTCAGTACTACGCTTTAAATCACGTAGAACCTTATAACACTCGGCCGAGGACGTGTCATTGATCGCCAGTCGCGCCCACGACTCGGTCCCTGCGGTCGTACTCAACCGTGAAATTACAACGGCACAGTGGCAAACGCGACATGTCACCGTCTTCCGGAGTGCGAAACTGGCGAGATTACTTCCAGTCGGTACCCAAGTTTTTCTATGCAAATTCACAAAACGCGTCGTCGCCGTCGCGCGCCTGTCTCGCGTGTCGCGCCCACGACATAGAAAATTACTTAAAAATGTATGAATGTACTTATTTAGACGCTTTTCCTTCTCGCGTAAATTCGCTCTTGCGTCAGCAAGTTCATCTTGCGATCCAATTCACGACAATGACTCGACAGCGAGAGAGAGAGAGAGAGAGAGAGAGAGAGAGAGAGAGAGAAAGCAGCAAAAACTGCGTGGCGCGGATAGTCACGTGATTCGTCACACAATTCGTCGGCGAAAAGTATAGTTATTTCGCGTCAGAGAAAAGTATCCATCAAGCATATTTGCGGGGCCGGATGAACGACGCCGGCCGCTTCGTGCGAGGCGGCCTAGTTGGTCTCACGATTGCATGATGCCTGTCTGCACCGGTAATGACTATCGACCGAAAAGTTTCCCACCGTCAGCCGTCTTTACCGCTGTCTGCGTTTATATCGTTCCCGTATTTCCCGGCAGGAACCAGACGAGTCGCAGCTCAACGCTCCGGTGAAATCAAAGCGGCCGCGTTATGCCGCCTCGCGTAGATTGTGTCGTTTGGAACGCGCACACGCTCGCGCGAGACATCATTTCGCGGCATCGATCATTTCGCGCTGGAAAGTCAAGCTGGAAATAACTTTACGAGCAATATGTCGCGAAATATCGTAACGTGACATTCGTATACGTAGCGCCAATAAATTTAATTATACTTATCGCATTCCGCTGAAAATATCAGAGAATTTGCGAAAGCTGAACGACTAAATTTATGAAAGGAGATTTCCACATCTGAAATTTGACCGGTTAAAAGCTCGATAAATCTCAACCAACACTTTCCAAAAATTTTGCTAGTATGCAGCAACAATAATTTAGGACGATAAACTACAAAATTAATTTATAAAATCGGATCCCGAGTACCAAAGTAGGATTACGTTCACGCGCCGGTTCACGAATCGACCAACCAAAAATTGATAAGCCTAAAGCGTTAAGTTATTAAGCTGTAAAGCCGCTTCGGCGCGGAATCGGACCTTGATCGATCGAGAAGTACCTATGTCCACATAACGCCACAGAATAGCGCGGTAGCTCCCATCCTGAAAACGAGGTTGTGCACGTAGTAAACGAATCGCTCGATTAAGCGGCGTAATCGCGAAGCACTACGAATTAGAGTCCGTGATGCACATGAAGGGATGTAAACCTACGCGATTACGTACGTACGTGAACTCGATCGGTACACAGAAGGGGAGAAAAGGAACAACCCGCGGCCGGGAAAGAGAAACTGTGTGAACGCACGCGCGCGCGCGTATGTGTGTACGTATGTGCACATATGCGTGGTTTTAACAAAGCAGAAGAGGGATGAGGAGGATACAGGGGATGGCCCGACGTGTCAGATAGTGCGAGTGAGTTAAAACCACGTAATTAACATAGGTAATTGCGAAAGTATAGTGTCGTACCGACCGTCAGGCTGTCACGTCGGTTTCGACTCACCCACGCGAGGCACCTCCATTTGCGGGATGATTCGGTTAAACGATCCCGCCGGAATCGCGGTGCCGCTGAAGCGGGGCCGAAAGCCTCCCGCTTGATCGACGGCCAGGTGGATTATTTTACGAACTTCGAAACGATTACGCCGAGCTTATTACGCCTAATCGCTTGCACGGACAAAACAGCGTGGCCGATGTTTAGTTTGGCGAGGTCAGAAGGCAGCGAGTTAATGCTAAAATAAATCTATTAGTTCGATGCAATTAACCACTACATGGAAATAGGACTCGTGGAAGAATAGATTATTTATCTATTCTCATGCGGAAGAGGCGCGCTTAGAAAGACGAATTTACATACGAAAAAGCGTACGACCGCATCTCAAATTTCCATAAATAAAATTATGATAAAAGAAATATATCCTTTTTAGAAATATAATATTGTTAAAATGAAATTAAACAGATTTTCTGTATCTACATGCAGAAATAAAAAACTGTAAACGTGTCAACTTTTAGCTGGCGATGGTTGTCATTTGAGATCCGACGGATATTCGTTAATTTAAAAAACATACACTTATGTCTTTTTTATATCGCAAGAGTCTAAAAAAATCAACTCTAAAACTGCTACTTTATGAACGTTATGTTTATATAAAGTTCGACTTTCTGATTGTCTAATAGAGTCAACAGTCCTTCGAAGAGTATGCCTTCCGAGGATTAACAAAGAAATTTATAAATGTGAGATATCTACCAAAATCGCTTTCTCTGTTCTATTCGGTAAATTAAAGTCATCAGTTCTCGCTCGAGTTATCGGAAGAAAACAAAATAATAAAAGATCTTTACTACTGCATTACTATTGCTCAACTAGGAGAATTCAATGGCCACGAGCAATCGTATAAATTGCACGATGTGCGTGCTACGCATTCGTTTACGAGGCTTCTCGTTGCGATGCAATTAATTCGAGCGGACTAGAAATCCCCCGAAACCCTACCGATCCCCCCCCCCCCTCACTCTCACTGTCTCACTTTCTGTCGGAGTGTCTGCATCGATTTCGTGCGCGTAGGATAAACCTGATCACGAAAGGGCTTGCCAAACAAGGGTTACGAACATCGGGCGAAGTTGCGCGACTGCCTACGTGTATAGGTTCCTCTAAACTTCTCTAAGCCTGAAATCGGAGATTTCTGTAAACCGCCGCACGACGGAAAGCTTGGTCGTGGACTTTTTTGCATCTTTCACCAAGTGATACTGTGTCGATACAGTGATGGGCTATACGTGTCGTACCGGCAATAAAGTGCAGGATGTAGCGTCTCATCTAGAAAATTAGGATTTGTTAACAGCTATTGCGATAACGACATTTATACGAGAATATAATCATAACTATGAATTTATGCCATTAAGAACTCTATATTCAGTTTTAAGAGATAATTAAATAAAATGTTGGATGTATTGGATAACAGAATTTGTAGCGACACCGATTTTCGATAGTAACGTGGAAATACGATTGTACTTTATCCAATCGTCCCATGTACGATTATATTTTTTCATTGTAACAACATACGTATGATCATCGATGGAAAATAAAAAATATAGATATACATGATACCGATCGACTTTGCATTTTGTAATTATTTTTACTCTCGTGAGATACAGCAGTTTGATAATTTAATATATTGATACCGTAAGAAGATGTGTGTGTGTGTGTGTGTGTGTGTGTGTGTGTGTGTGTGTGTGTGTGTGTGTGTGTGTGTGTGTGTGTGTGTGTGTGTGTGG
>NW_012027153.1:790444-791405 GCF_000956235.1 Wasmannia auropunctata | reverse complement strand
GGAGAGAACACACAAAAGATAAACTTACATAAGCGCTTCGGTATCGTTTGTCACGTTGGCACATCTGATATTTTTGCAAACTGCCTCGGACGGGAAGTCGATAAACGTCATACATTATTTTCAGAAATGCAGTAAGCTATTGTGCCACAGCGAAGACGATGTAAGTTTTGCATTTTTATTGCCTCGCCCAGCACGGCTCATATGTATTGCACGAAGTATATGCGTACGCGACGTGCGAAGTAATAACCGCGAAACATGGGTACACAAATAATATAGACATATGGGTCACGAAAATAAAAGCGAGGGGAAGGGCAGAAAAATTTGTCGCAGGGAAGATGAAAATCCCCGCTTATTCCGATTATATTCAACTTCTACAAGTATCTCTCCTCCACTCAACTGCATTTTCTTTTATTCCCGGTTGCGAACGTTGTCCATAATAATGTTAAGAAACAAATGAATCATAAAATTTCCAGCAACGTACTGTAAGGTAATCCAATTTGGCGGAAAGTCGATTCCTAGGATCGGGCGAGCTGTCACGGCTGTGAATGCAAATAAGCTAATGATATTATACAACTTGTACCCTGGCGCTTCTAGAGGCAAGGTACTCCGCAGGACCCGCGCGCGCGCCTGATCAGGAAAGCGTCCTATGTATGCCCCGCGGATAACACTGGCTCGGTAATTCATTTCCGAATGCATTACACCGACATGGCTTCAAAGCGCTTTCCGTTAACAGGGGTCTCGTACGCGGAACTGTAATTGATTTACTCCCTGTAACCTTAACGGATTGAGTTGTATTACTCCGCGTGTCGTGTATTCGCCGCGAGCGCGAAAGAAAGACGTGCAAACAACGGACGTGGACCAACTGCCCGCGGGGTTACCGCACACCATGCATCCCTATCGCATATAGCCATATGTATGTACATATATTATATGCATATATATATATATATATATATATATA